>NC_061111.1:139997138-140297138 GCF_002878395.1 Capsicum annuum
ATACCTCCCACTCGGTGCTAAAGATTTCTCCCGAACATAGCTCAGATCATTTCAAAGACAATCCACAACAAAATAATTTCAGTAATATATAAATATACATTGGGAGCCATCATGCTTCCCATCTATCAAAATCAACCACATTTTGGATTTCTTTCACACTCGAGTTCAAAACAACTCCATTAAGACCAAAAAGACAAATCATTTAAAATATCTCAAATATTTAACATCAACATGCTTATAACACACACTTTCTAAAAAAAAACAATTTCCAATGGGGATTCACGACCCAAATATCAAAATCATGATAAATATCGTTCAAGATTCATGCTTTATATCTCCACATATGTAAATTCATCTTTCAAAATCATAAACATCAAGATTTCAAAATAACCATCTTAAGATATGGGTTCATACTTCAAATTCGTAAAAATCAAATAAAAATCATGCCTTTGTAAAGAAAATTACTTTTGGGCATAAGAACGAAAGAGAGTTCTTGTTGAAAAAGCCCACATACCTTGAATGATGAACTTTAGATCGATACTCATTTTTGAGATGTTAATCGTGCCTTTGAATGATGGTTCTTGGAGTTCTTGAACTAAGAACTTGGAATCTTGAATAAATTTGTAGAATTAATGGTGAACTTTGGAGGTTCTTGAAGTTCTTGTACTAGGAACTTGGAATCTTGAATAAATTTACAGATTTAATGGTGAACTTTGGAGGTTCTTGAAGTTGGATATAGGAGCTTTGGGTTTTCTTTTTGAGGGAATTTGATGAAATATAACATATAACACTTCTAATAGGCTTTAATATAGGGTTTGGATGGATTTTTGGTGAGGGGGAGTGACCAAAACGCCCCTAAAAATTAAATAATTCTCGAATCTGTCCTTTGGTGGACTGTTTTGATAGTCTGAAGTAGATCAACCATAACATTTTACTCCGATTTCCAAATTAGATGAAACCAATTTCATTAGAAAGAGGACTCTCATATCTTTCCATTGATGTATAGTATCTCACCCAGATCATTGTGTTCAAGGAGTTATGATCATTTGAAGTTGACCCAAAAATTTTCTTTTGGTAGGATGAAAAAGATCGACCATAACTTTTGGCTCTAATAGACAAATTGGATGAAACCAATTTCATTGGAAAGAGGACTCACAGAGCTTTCCGTTGATATATAGTAGATCACTCATATCATTACGTACAAGGAGTTATGATTGTTTAAATTTGGAGCAAAAATGCGTCAGGCCTCAATACTTTTTCCTGCACGTTTTACTGTTCACTACTATTCACAGTTCAATCGGAATGTTCATAACTCGTCGCTCGGGTGTCCGTTTTTTGTGATCCACATATAGTTGGAAATATTATTCAATACTCTACGCAATGGTGGGTCATAAACTAAGACATTCCACACGAAAAAATTTATAATTCATTCTAGAAGATAGAAACCAACACGTTTACGCACAAGATTTCAACAAAAAATTTCCCAGGGTATTACATGGACCCTCTTGATGTTTAATGATGCTACTAGATTGGTATAGAGGCCTCAGGGAGTATATCTATCTCTAATTTTATAGTTTACTTTAGGGATAAAGTAGATTTTTAAGTGTGGGGTGGGGGAATTTACAATTTTGGGCTCAGTTTAAAAAAAATTGTGTAAGAAATTCTTTTTGTTTCTATTTTTACTGCATGGATCAAGTGTTTTAAATGTAAAAATCATGTTGGTTTTTTGAATTACTACTTCTTAGACTCTTAGGCTCATGATTATTACTCTTGTACATGTGGCTTAATTTTAAATTTGTGCTATTGTTTGGTGGAGAGTCTATGATGATCCTATGTGAGTCAAGCATGTGTCATGTGTGATGTGAGGTATTTTTTGTATTCCTTGTTGCATGTAATGTCTAGAACTTGTCTGGTGTGTGTGTGCAAATCAAAATAAAGAGCATGAGTTTAGAAGATGATATAGGCCATTCTTTGATAGCCTTGTTTTATACCTTCTTTTTGACCTACCCTTGTGTATAATCATAGTTAAACCCCATTGAGCCTTTAGCTTATTTTATTTGTTAGCCTCATACATTGCCTAATCCCCTTCGTCGATGCACCTTAATTTGATCCAAAAAGCTCCTAAGTTTTTTAGTGAAAAATTGATTTAGTAAGAAGTTTGAGAAATTGAAGAAGAAAAAGGTGAAATTGATGCCCTAAGGTAATAGTTATTGGTGTTAGTAATTGATGTATGGTGATTGGGTGTTATAGACATTGAGCTAGAAATTTTACCATGGTTGTGAAAAAGTAAAAAAATTAATTCATGTGGTAATAAACAATACTTCCACCATGTGTTTGTGAAAATGCTTAAAAAAGATGGGCAAAACAAAAGATATGGGTAGATAAAAATGGTTTAAATTAATTGTTGGATATTGGTTCTAAATATATAATGTAGATTATTAAAGCAGTTAGAGAGGTTAGTCACTATTCTTATCCAAAATAGTTCCTACTCATCCCTTTGCCTATATTACAACCCAGAAAAGACTTAATTAATCCTATACTTGACATTCTAATATTAGTATAGTACTACATTAAGGGCACGCCTAAGTTTCGTTATGTGTAACTTGTGAATTCCCTGTGAGAGTGAGCATAACTTAATACTTGTACCCATCTTGTTCTAGTTGCATTATTGTGAGTGATGTTGGGTCACTCTCTTTGTTGTGAGGGGCACATATGTTGATTAATATGGGTGATTCGTCTGATGTCTCTGACTGATAAATATGCCTGAGTTTACCACTAGTGGAGACAATTCTTGAGGCTAGGATGTTTTGAAATAGGATTCTTGATTTGTCAATTGTGTATATAACATGCTTAGTGTAGAAACTTTCATTCTATGTAGTCATTGTAGTGCTATCTTGAGTGTCTTTGTAGTAGTAGAAGTGTAGAGTCACCTAAACTTATGATCTTAGAGTAAAGAGTTTTTCGAGGATGGATAGGATTTTAAGTGTGGGGTGATGATCTGAGGTGGTTTTGTACACTTCCGAGTCATTATTCTAGCTTATTTTGCCTTGTTTTGCGAGTAACTTGAGTGAGTAATGTGTTCATATGGATATAAATAAGCATGTTATTCTTAAAAAGTATGATTACAATGTGCAAAGTGTATTTTAAACAAGTGTGGGTTTAATTGGATTACTTAGAGTTCAATCGAGGAAACTAGTGTTATTAGCTTGAACTAGGTGTGTGTCTAGTTGGTTTTGTTGGATTTTGTTGAGTTTAATGTGTTCCAACTGGTTTGTATATGAAGTTATATGTGTAAAAACTTGTTGGGAATTTTCAAAGTTCAATTGGATCAAGCTAAAAGTCAAACCAATAAGCTTAAGATTGATGTGAAGTAGCCTATGCTTAGCTTGTATTTTTAGTTCAGCGTTTTGGATGTTGTGTTGTTTTAAGCTCTAAATTGTTGAGTTTAATACTATAGAGTGATTTGATAATGGATTATAATTATATATGAAAGATATTCAGGCTTCAGATCAAGTGGAAACTACTCAAAATAACTCGCAAAGGATAAACAAAAGAACATTACACAACTTGGATGCAATTTGGAGTCCTGGAATGTCCAAGGCGTGTGTGGGCTATAGGAAAGGCCAATTGGCACGTTCTATAAACCAAAATCTTCAGAATGGACCCAAACCAGTATTCCCTTGTGATAAGGGCGTGTCGCGACCTTCAGACCACCTTTTAAGCTTCGAGATGCAACTTCTACTCCTATTTCCAGCTTGTGCAGCGCGACTTCCATTCCCCATGGCAGCAAGTGAGTCGTGAGGTCCAATTCACACTTGGCCAAAAGTGAAAATTCAATCCTACATGGCTTGGGACTTGTTTCCATTATAAATATATCTTTGTACTTGTTATTGATGATTTTTCGACGTCAATGGACAATTGGAGGTTGCTCTACATGTTCTTTAGGGTTTTATTATATTAACTTTAATTTCTTTCATGGTTTGTATCATCAATCAAAGAAACTGGATGATGAATATTTCCATTAAATGCTAAACTCATTTTTCGGAGTTAAGGCCAAGATCATGAATACTTTCATTCTGAATTAAGTTCGTTTGAGTTTGCTTATCATTAGTGGTTGTGTGTTCATCTTTAGAACTGTGCTGAAACATTAAAATGGTGGAATATATGATGATACAATATGAATACAATTTTAAGTTCCAATAAATCTGAAAGATGGAACTGAAATGTACATAATTGACTCTGACTAACATCTGTGAAGCCTATACTATACTGACTATGGATAGTTGGGACGTGACTCCAACTATCACTAATCAATACATATGAATAAGAAAATAAAGTAAATCAATAACATTAAACAAAAGCCCCCGAAGTAGAAGGACTCATCATTTGCTGACTGGAATCTGCAAACTATCTGAATATAGTATGCGTGCTACAATTGAGTTGATACCTACATTATGAGACAATGTAGCACATAGAAATATATATGGATCAGTACTTTGAGGATGTACTGAGTATATGGGGGTGAAATGCATAAGTAAAACATTATCTCATCATCATAATTTGTAAAATAATGCATGCTAAACGTAAATGACTCACATAAGATGGAACATTTGAAATACTGAAATATGTAGCAATGAGAAACAAAATGTACTTTATAAATCTTGAGAGGCATAAAATTTAGTTCTAATAGTCGTACTTGTATTCTCCCTTTAAATCATATTTTCTAAATGTGGAAAGAACTCACTATTTAAATCTAAAATCTAAAAGCTGAAGTCTGTTTCTAATATCTTTCTCTAAGGCATAATCTGAGTAAAACTTGTGATCCTTCACACTTAGTTTTTCTATAAACTTTTTCTATAAATCTTATTATGAAAGTCTTTACTACTAGGGAGATACTTTAAAGCTATTTTGAAGGCTTATTATTGGGAAAAACTGTTCTGCAAGGTAGGTTCTCTTTATCGACATAAACCATGTGAGCATCCATGGAGTCCAACGTCTTGTCCTCCTAAGAAAGAAACCTCACATTGGGGAGAGGTGTCATACTCTTTCTAGGGTGTATAACATAATCCATCTGATCGATCACAAGATAAATCTGTCATCTATATAAATAGGAATAATCTAAATTTGTACCTATATTTGGTCGTAGATCTGTGAAAGATAGGGCATGCTAATCTCACACTTTCCGCTCGGTGCTAAATACTACTCCCTCTTAAATCTTTATGCTTAAACCATTGGAAATCTAGTTTTTATAACAAGCATAAGGATTCATATGAAAACCAGTTATGCATTTACCTGAGTACATCTAAGTTCTGTAAACTGTAATAATCTGTAGTAGATTCCAAAGCTAAACCAATGATCAAAAGATCAAAGCTTTTTTTTACTGAAAATTGAGAATAATCTGTTCATAAGATGCATAAAACATCATCTTTCTTGAAATAATATTATTAAATCTTGAGATAATAATCCATGCTTCAATATCATGTTAAATCATCATAATAATCATGCTTGATAATTTCAATATAGATAAAACAACTCAAAATTTGGAAATTTCGGCAATATGCATGAAGATATGCTCAAAGCCATGTAATTCAATTTCTAAATCAATAGAAATATCATAAACTTGTAAATAATGATAATGGGCATAAATCCTAACTTTAGTTTCATGGAAAATCACATGAACTTCAGTAAAATTGGAATTTAAAACAAGTTTTAGGCATAAGGATGATAGGATTATCCTTGTTCAAACCCCACAAACCTTGATTGAAGATTGGATGAAGAATCTTGAAATATTAATTCCTAATTGAGTTATTGAAGATGAGGTCTTGACTATCTTGTCTTGGGAATCTTCAATCTAAAGCTTTCTTGGAGAATCTATGGTGGAATTTGATTTCTTGGAGAAGCGGCTTTTGGTTTCTAGGGTTTTGCTTTTGACGAGAATGATGAATAATGAGCAAAATTTCTTGGAAATATGATTAATCTCATGTTTAAGACGTATTGGGGCCTTGGGAATTGACCAAAATACCCACTATAAACTACTGAATAGAACTGGAAAACGTAACATTTTTTTGATTTTGATGGCCAATGCGACGTGCCATAATCACGGTGGCTGACTGGAAAAAGACGAATGGGAACTGGGCTTTCTCCGCGACGCGGAGCTATCGGGTACCCTATAGTTTTTCCATTTTGGCCTTTGGCGCTATGCGCTATTATCACGTAGGCTTACTGGAAATTGAAAAATATGAAATGGGACTCCTCCACAACATGGTGGAATCGAGGAGTCTCACTAGAATTTGACAACTGCCAATTTGTTTAGCTCCACTATGCACTGAGAGTCCAGGTGATACACTGTCAACTTAAAAATGCCATAACTTCTTCACCGAGTGTCAGATTTAGGCGAATTTGGTATCAATGGAAAGCTTATTCAATTTTCCACACAATAAATATGTTTAAATCTATAAAATAATACATCAAATAAATGGTATTCATCTTTGAATTAAATTTTTGACATTCTAGGGATGAATTTAAGCTAGGAAAAGTGTGGGGTATTACAATATCTCCCCCTTGGGAACATTCATCCTTGAATGTGGCTAGTTAGGTTTAAATTACTAAGGAATCTGAGGCTGTAAGTTATCATGCACAACTAAAATAAACTGTATGACTGAATCCCAATGTAGTGGGCTTCTAAACTAATCTATGAGTGCATGATCTTTCATGAAAATAACTACATAGTTGAGATCAAAACGAGAGAATCAACTTAGGGGTAACAATTTCTTTAGGCTGGATCTAATTTTATGTGAAAAAGATTGAGATTTTTATAACATGAACACTCCATAAAAACTCAAGGCATTACAACATCTCCCCCTTGGGATTGTTCATCTTGAATGATACTGATTTGGTTAAAATACTAGGAAAAGACTGAGATAATACGCAGGATACTTATGAATTGAATCATGATTTAATATCTGAATCTTAAACTGATGCATGATGCATATACAAAGATGGATCCTCAATTTACATATATGATAATAAGCTATCTCTTTGAATGGCCATACTCACGAAATTTCAGGTAGCAGTCTAAATCGGAAGATGGAAAAACTATAGAGATTCGTCTATCTGACTGTTAGACTAGATTTTTGGCTACACTAACTGAATCATACTGAATGCTCATACCTAGATGGAGTACTCCTTGAACACTTTTCTAACAAACTCTAATGATATTAGGGAGTAAAGGACTCCTGGAATGATCTGAAGAAGACCTCTGAGTAAGAGATTACACAATTGCTACCACTCTATAGCATGGAACATAGACCCATAAGCCATACGCTGGGATATAATTGAATTACTAGGCCTTAAGCAATGCAACTTTATACTTTCAATCTTAGCAAAATTTTTCAAACACTCCTTCAGCTATACTATTCCCTTCAAATACCATACTCGCTTGATTCAACTTATAATTCTCACATGGCATTGCTAAGTCCATCTACTAAAGTCTAAACTGAACTAAATCCTCTCATCACAGCCAGGCCTAACTCAAAATCACAAGTTACTACACATAACCTCACAACACTAACCTAAACTATGAATTCAATACCCCAAGAATTGTAACACAACTACCTACTCTAGGATGACTCTTCTTATCACTTTAACAACTGAATTTAACCTCTTTCTAAAATTCCATTAATGCACCACATTCCTATCCTCTTATGCACTAACATGATGTTCAAAGCTATTTTCATATCCACACATGTACTTATAAAAAAATACCTATAAGAGCATCTATCCTATATTCTCTAATACCTCTATCAATAACAGCCTCTATGCACCATTCAATTCTTAGGATGATACACATAAAATATTCTCAACAGATCGAGTCATACACAAAAAAATAAACTTTACCTCAAAAACTCTTTCAAACTTATAGACTTACATAAAAAAACATGCAACCATTTTCTTCTCTAACATAAAACATTCACTCTCTCCTATCGACACAATATCATCACTCGCTTGACCTATGAGAGGTCACTGAAAGGTTGGAATGCCAGGGTCTGAAACAAGAAGGGATACTAAGCAGAACTTGACACTTTACTGATGCCTGAGGAATAGAGTATTCACATCATGGATTCACTAAAGAGAACTAATTTGAGGACGTACATGATATAAACATGGACTTCGCTGATCATTTAGAGTGTTGCATGAGTACTAGAATTGAACATACTGTAAGGCCTGAATTTGGAGTTCATAACTCATGGAATATGATTCCAACTGCTGGATGAACTGGAACTCCTCTTACTAGGAACTGGGATAGTACATAACTCTATTATATGCATGAACATGAGCTATGGTCAGAGAACTGACACGTGAGGCATGAGTAAATATCAGAATAACTCAAGTATGAAACTTTATACTGAAATGAGAATGGGTTGAACATCTTCCTTTCTACCAAGTTCCTATACTATAGTAGCATCACTTATTAGAATCTATAAGTTTGACTTGGTAACTTATTCTATCATCTGCCCTATTGGCTTTAAGCCATCAATCTAAGTCTGTGAAACACTAAATAAACTTCAATCTAAACTGCAATCACTTTATTCTTGAGTTTGGGGTATATTCAATACACATAAAACAAAACATACCCTAAAGGACTGTATCTTAATGTGTAACACCCAGTGCTAAAACCTCCATCAGAGAAACCACTCTATCTTTCTATAGATCAATAGTCACCATATAACATCTTGAGCACTTACTAACTTAGAATCTTCATGGGTATCACCGTATTCTGAGTTCACACCATCTAGAGCTTTAACCCTCATTTTTATTCACTCATTCTTCAAGATTTCAAACTTAGATTCTAACACTTAACATGGATGTCTTCAACCTTTAATAAACCAAACTACTCTTGTCATAGCTTACTAATATCACATCCCTAAACTTGTATTTCTCAATTATGAGAATCAAGATAATACCAAAAAGGCTCAACATCATCTACCCATAACTTCTTAACTTAGCTATTAAGAACATCCTATATATAACTAGTCCCCTTTGACGTAGAAACTCAACGGTTTCGACAAATCACACATAATACGTAATAACCTTATAAAAATTGCAACCCCATATCACCTTGGGCATACTTCTTTACCATTCATACAATATCTTACTCAATTATGAAAAAGATACTCAAACTCTTGAACATACTGTTCAAGCCTACTAGATCACTTCAAAACAACTAGAATCACTAACCAAGAAATCATTACATCCACCTTGATGACCATCAACTGTTAAAACTTAATGTCTATTTCTAGACATAATTTAACCCACCATCTTGCATACAATTCTCACTTGAAAGCTATAAAATAAAACATAATGAAACACTAGCCCAATAGAATCTCACAAAAACAATAATCGATCATAATCATATGGTCTCTCTTATCATAGTCAATTAATACATCCTCCTTCTACATATTGTTACTATCTACCCTTCTACACAACACATCTAAATTATTGGTACTCAATCACCAAACACTTCCTTAATCTCCTATACTTTTATAACATCATAAATATAATGAATAACTCCTTTCGTACATCAAACAATTCTCCTTAACTAATAAATCCTTCTCTACCTCTATTAAACTAACACACAAGGGACTATCACTTGAATAAATCTCAATAATATGCATGGGTTTATCTCTATACTTTCTATCAATCATCATTACCACATTTCTTATTACTACTCTTCTGTACCCATACTTCCAACTATAAGAAGGTTCTACTATTCATCAATCATAACAGTAAAGTTCATAATATCCCTCGCATGCACACTATATTTAACAATCTAGGTTCATACTATATCTACTCACGAGAACTATCTATACTGAAGGAATAATATGGAATCTGAATACATATCTTATTTGGTCTCAACTGAACAACTTATAAGGATAAGAACATAAACTTTTAACTCAATGAACTTAACACACTAGGGAGCTCATCTCAAGCCCCTTGTGTGACTTCTGAAACTTCTTCTAGCAAATCTGAAAGCATTACCTGGGGAGGAATTAGAACTTACTAATTATGTTAGCTCAAGAATAATAGATAGATGAGGAATTTTGAGGTAACACAAGAATAGATACAAGATTATGAAGGAACAACTTTACTGCATGATCTAGAGTAGGAAAGAAAGGAAACTTTTCTTAAATTCCTCGTAGCCTCTTAAAAAAATGTACAGGTTTGTAACAAACACCCTAGGAAACTTGAAACTTGTGCTATGATACCAAGTTTGTAACGCCCTGAAAATCTATCTCGAAATGTCACATAGTGCTTAGGACCACAAGTGATCCCAAGATAACCCTTCTACTGGTATAACTCTTAAGCAACTTAATAATATGAAATAAATACTGAGTTTACTGTACAGAAACATAAAAATGGTGGAATATATGATGATACAATATGAATACAACTTTACATTCCAATATATCTAAAGGATGGAACTAAAATATACATAATTGACTCTGACTGACATCTGTGAAGCCTCTGCTATACTGACTATAGATAGTTGGAAGAAAACTCCAACTATCACTGATCAATACATATAAATAAGAAAATAAAGTACATCAATAACATTTAACTAAATTCCCCAAAGTAGGAGGACTCATCATCTGTTGGCTGGAATCTGTAAACTGTCTAAATATAGTGTGCGTGCTACAATTGAGCTGATACCTACATTATGAGACAATGTAGCACATAGATGTATATGTGGATCAATACTTTAAAGATGTACTGAATATATGGGGTGAAACAAATAAGTAAAACATTATCTCATCGTCATAATTTGTAAGATACTGCATGCTAAATGTAAATGGCTCACATAAGGTGGAATATCTGAAATACTAAAATATATAGCAATGACAAAAAAAATGTACTTTATAAATATTATGAACTATAACATTTATTTCTAATAGCTGTACTTATATTCTTGCTTTAAATCATGTTGTCTAAGTATGGAAAGGACTCACACTTTAAATCTAAAATTTGAAAGATAAAGTCGGTTTCTAATATCTTTCTTTAAGGCATAATCTGAGTAAAACTTGTGACCCTTCACACTTAGTTTTTCTGAAAGCTTTTTCTATAAATCTTTTTTAATAAGTCTTTACTACAAGGGAGATACTTTAAAACTATTCTGAAAGCTTATTATAGGGAAAAATTGTTCTGCAAGGGTGGTTCTCTTGACCGAAAAAAACCATGTGAGCATCCATAGAGTCCAACGTCTTGTTCTCCTAAGGAAGAAAACTCATGTTGGGGAGAGGTGTCATACTCTTTCCATGGAGTATAACCAAATTCATGTGATCGATCACAAGCTAAATCTGTCATTCATATAAATAGGAATAATATCAATCTGTACCTATGTTTTCTCATAGTTTTGTGGAAGATAGGGCATGCTAATCCCATATTTCCCACTCGGTGCCAAATACTACTCCCTCTTAAATTTGTGTGCTCAAACCATTGGAAATCCACTTTTAAAATCTAGCATAAGGATTCATATAAAAACTAGTTATGTATTTATCTAAGTACATCTAAGTTCTGTAAACTGTAATAATCTATAGTGAATTCCAAAGCTATACTAATGATCAAAATATCAAAGTTTTTTTTCTGAAAATTGAGAATAATCTGTTCATAAGATGCTTAAAGCATCTTATTTCTTGAAATAATAATATTAAATCTTGATATAGTAATCCATGCTTCAATTTCATGTTAAATCATCATAATAACCATTCTTGATAATGTCAATATTGATAAAACAACTCAAAATCTGGAAATTTCAGCAATATGCGTGGAGATATGAACAAAATCATGTAATTCAATTTCTAAATTAATGGAAATATTATAAACTTGTAAATAACGATAATGGGCATAAACCCTAGCTTTAGTTTCATGGAAAATCACATAAACTTTAGTAAAATTGAAATTTAAAACAAGTTTGGGCACAAGGGTGAAAGGATTATCCTTGTTCAAACCCCACATACCTTGACTGAAGATTGGATGAAGAATCTTGAAATATTGATTCCTAATTGAGTTCTTAAAGATGAGGTCTTGACTATCTTGTCTTGGGAATCGTCAATCTAAAGATTTCTTTGTGAATCTTTGGTGGAATTTGATTTCTTGGAGAAAGGGATTTTTGGTTTCTAGGGTTTTGGTTTTGAAGAGAATGATAAATAATGAGAAAAATTGCTTGGAAATATAATTAATCTCATATTTAAGATGGATTAGGGACTTGGGAATTGACCAAAATACCCTGTATAAAATGCTGAACGAAACTGGAAAAAGTAACATTTTTTTGATTTTAGTAGCCACCGTGATGCACCATAATCGCGGTGTCTCACTAGAAAAAGATGAGTGGGAACTAGGCTTTCTCCACGATGTGGAGCTATCGTGGTGCCCTATAGTTTTGCCACTTTGGCCACTAGCACGATACGCTACTATCACGTAGGATTGCTGGAAATTGACAAATATGAAATAGGACTCCTCTGCAATGCAGTGGAATCACGAAGTCTCACTGGAATTTGACAACTACTAATTTACTTTGCTCCACGAGGTGCTAAGAGTCCAGGTGACACACTGTTAACTTAAAAATGCCATAACTTCTTCACCGAGTGTCAAATTTGGGCAAATTTGATATCGGTGGAAAGGATATTCAATTTCACATATAATAATAAAGTCAAAATATTGAAAATACCTCTTGAAATAAATGGAATTCATCTTTGATATAAATTCTTGATATTCTAAGGATGAATTTAAGCTAGGAAAATTATGGGGTATTACATTGATCACCTGGAAAATATATTAATTGTCGATCTTATGAACTCAAAAGAGGGAATAGGGATTATAACATGGGGATGAACAAAGTCTGGTTCTTATTACTTTATGAAATAAGTAATTTTAATTAGCGGCTAGGACAAGGATATACTTAGAAGCCTTACCTGATTCAAACATGGGATAATAGCTTAATACACTTAATTGGATTATTGTATCCCCACTCAATAATGTAGTTGTAATGTCTAAGTTAGGTAAATGGTTAGATGTCGGGAGACCATGATCATCCGATTAATCCTTTGAATCAACAACCAAGATAGGTAATATAATTAATGAAGTTCAATAATATAGTATTATTATTCGTAAGCCTTTACCCTAGGCTTCTATCCATTGATTGTCCTAAGTCATTAGTTTTCCACATTAGTTTAGTTTCTTTATAGTTTACAATTCTAAAACTTTATTTTTTACTCTTCTCAATTAGTTAAACTAGACTTGCGTAGTTATTTAACACAAGTCCCTATGGAATCGATATTATTCTTTCATGAAGGCCAATGTATTACTTGGGAGACGATGTACACTTGTGTGTGTGCTTGGGCACTGTCAATGTACATCACTAGGTGTAATACCTCATATTTTTGTGCTAGAATTCTAACCGTCGTTCATACGTGTCTAAGCTCAAATCCAAGTGATTCTTATGTGAACAAAAGTTGCATGATCATTACCCTTGTTTATGGGGTAGTTTAGAGTTGGACAATATTTATAGCAATGACCTAGAATAAGGTTGAGCTAAGACCAATTGATTCATCCAAAGTTTGACATTCAATTTAATAAAGGTCAACTTCAAATGTGAATATCTCTTAATATACATGGAATTTTTCATCCCAAGACCTATCAAATTGTAGATAATTGAATTAGATTTCCAACGATATGAATTGCGCAAAAATTTGATACCCAAGCGAAGAGTTATGCCTATTTTTGTGAGAAGCAGTAAGGGTGTGCGATGGGCAATGTGCCACCCAATCAAATGTGTACGATTGGGAGTGCGAGGCACACTTAAATGTCAGTCATAAGGTATGTGAGGTACACCTTAAGGTCTTCCATGGGTTGTGCGCCGCATACCTCACTTCCAAGTGCCAAAAACACTCCTATATATGTCTATAACATGGGATTAAACTCCCACAAAATCAAAATAAGTTTACTTTCTATCAAAATCACCAAGAACAACCTTTAGGGTTTCAACATAGAAACCCCAATATCTAGAGATTCAACCGTGATAATTCTATAATTTTTACATATTCGGAATCTCTGTTACGAAGGCTACGAGGGACACTCAAAAGTTCATGAATAGAATTACGTCATTCGGAAAGTCATTCAAAGGTTCAAGTTTAAGGTATGTGGGGTTTTTGAACAAGAACACTCTTTCGTTCTTGTTCCCAAAAATACTTTCTTTTACGAAGTTATGGATTTCATATGTTTTACTATGATTTTGAAGCATGAACTTATATTCTATATTAATTA
Source organism: Capsicum annuum (assembly GCF_002878395.1). Lineage (NCBI taxonomy): Eukaryota > Viridiplantae > Streptophyta > Magnoliopsida > Solanales > Solanaceae > Capsicum > Capsicum annuum. Next base: position 140,011,458 of record NC_061111.1, read on the forward strand.
TCACAAGATTATAATATTTTTGATATTTTAGAAGTAGAATTATATGAGAATGATGATATTTTGTGCCGTATAATTGAATTTTCCAGATTTTTGAAGGGATTTATATATGTTTATGATGTAAAGCTTGAATCTTGATAACTTTTAATGTGCTATTAAAACATGAGTTTGAACTCTATTTGAAATTGTTGTTTTTGAGAAATTATGTGTTATAAATACCTTGAGTTTGAATGATTTAAGATGATGAAGAAGCTTTGACCTTTCGGTCATAAAAAGGGGTGTTTTTGAAGCCTAGATGAGAAAAGAAATCTAGTTTTATTGATTATTATAAAAATGGTAACATGATGGCTCCTATTGTGAATTGTTGAACTATTTATTAGTGGATTTTCTTTTGAAAAGATCTGAGCTAAGTCCGAGAGTAGTTTTTAGCACCGAGCGGGAGGTATAGCTATTTTTGTACTTTCGTAGAACTATATGCCCCCGTAGGATGTGAGTCAGAGGATGATTTATATAGTGATCACTAGTGTTTGGATTGATGATTTAAGGTCCTACTATAATGGCAAGTAATAGGGCGACTCTCCCCAACGTGGGTAGAGCATTGGACTCCATGTAGCTCACATGGTTTATATCGGTTGTAAGAGACTCCCAATATGTGTATGTGTATTCTCCTATCTAATATGAAAAGTCTTATTCTTCTATCTGATATGAAAACATATTTGTTTGAAAGACTGAGTTTGAGAAAGTCATTATTTTTGAAAGATTTAATGAACATATATTCTAAAGAGAATTATTATGAGATTTGATTGCTTTGATGATTTGGAATCAAGATCTAAGTGAATTGAGATTTATTATGATGACTCACATATTTCACCTGATATATTTTACTCTCTTATGATTATGATGATTTTAATTCTAGTTAAGTGAGTCATTTATATCAGCATGCATAATTTTATAAACTATGATGATATTAAGATATTATTTTATATATGCATTGCACCCCCATATGCTCGGTACGTTTCCATGGTACTGACCCATATATTCGTATGTGGACTGTATTTTCTCAGAATGTAGGTATAAGGTATAGTGTACATCTTTAGATCCAGTCAATTTGCGGCATCCAGTCAATAGGTGATGAGTCCTTTTGATTTAAGGGCTTGAGTTAGTTATACTGTTCGAGAAGTATTGTATTTTCTTTATCCATCCTTATTGAGTTGGAATAGTCGGGAGTCATGACCCAGCTACCTATAGTCAGTTCTAGTAGAGGCTTCATAGACAATCAGTAGAAGTTGATGTATTCCATTTCAGTTTTGGTTGTAAAAGTAGAGTTGTAATCTTATAAATTTAGTTTTGCATCTATAATATTCAGAAAAGAGTTATTTTTCATAGATTTGTATAGATTTATACTTTTTGTTCAGTTGCTTATGAGTTTGCCAGTAGAAGGGTTAGCTTGGGTTCACTTGTGATCCTAATCACCGTGTGACATCTCGGGACCCAATTTTTGGGCGTTTCAAACTTAGTATCAGAGCACAAACTTCAAATGTCCTAGGGTGTCTATGAAGCCATGTCTAGTATAGTTTTTTGAAAAGGTACGGAGATGTCTGTACTTTTCTTTGAGAGGCTATAGGGCATTTAGGAAATGTCTCGATTCTTTCAAGTCTTAAATTGTGCTTTAGAAAAGTTCTCCAAGAAACTTATACAGATTCTCCTCTTACTCTAGTCAAGCCATCTCTGCCTCATTTTCAAGGTATCAAAAATCGTGAAGCTTAAATCTTTACTGATTGTTATGTTCTTGTAAGAGAGCTTGAAAAATATCCCATCAGTGTTTTTGAGTTTCGAAAACTGAAGTGCTTTATCAAGCCTGTAGAAATCGTGCACTAAGCCCAAGTCAGATATGCTTTCAAATTTCTCCTCAGAATCTATAATGATAATCTATACTTCTCTATCTATGTACTATTCTTGAGGTAACATGTTTGGTAAGTTCCGATTTCCTCCCCAGATAATGCTCTTATATTTGCTGGCAGAAGTTTCATAAAATGGTTTGAGATGAGCCTTCTAGTATGTTATAATTCCTTCAAATTTAAGTTATGCTCTCATTCTTATGAGTTATTTAATTAAGATAGAGTAAGTTTTATTTTTAGATCATTGCATGTTGTGTGTTAAGTTTCTATCTCTTGTATTATGTAATCTTGTTATCATTAAGTTTGTGAAAAATCAAAGTCTATTTAAGCCGTGTGAGGCCTATTTAGATTCACTAGCAACTTGTTGTTTATCTTGTTATTCTGGTGTTGGTTAAAAGTATGGGTTTCTGTGTACTGACAGAAGTAGTAACGTTTAGTTGAAAGTGTTGTAATTAAACTAGTGGGTTTAGAAGTGTAGTGGAAAGAATGGTGGTAAGGGTGATTTATTGAATATGTACAGGTGAATTTTTGCTTATGATTGAATTAGTAATGAAGTGATATACCCTTTTTTGTTATTTTAGTGAAGTTAGAGAAGAAGATTATTAGTTAAGGTGGATTGTTGTTTGCTTGAAGTATGTAAAGATTTATTGATGGTATTTGTTGTGCTACGAAAGTATAGGTTTTGATGGAAGTACTTGGTGGTTAAGTATTATTAATTTAGGCTTTCCTGAGATTGCAAGAGGAAGTTTAGTTGAAATTTATAGAGCTATGAAAGTAATTTAGGTGTGAAGATGGGTAAATAGTAATGATGTGAAGAAGGAGGATGTGTTAACAGATTATGTATAGGATAGGACATATGATTATGATCGATTGTCATTGTATACTAGTTTTTCTTAATGTTGTGTTCTATAGTTTTGAAGTGAGCATTATGTGTTAGATTAGGTTGTAAATCATGTTTAGCACTAGATATTAAGTTTGAACAGTTGAGAGTTCCGTTGTTGATTCTAGTTATATGGAGGTGATCTAGTAGGCTTGAACAGTGTATTCAAGAGTGTAAGATCATGTGTTCGTAATTAAGTATAATGTAGAGGTGTGCCCAAGGTTCTATAGGGATGCATTATTTTTTGAGAATTATTGCATCATGTGTGTTTAAGTATTATTATTATTCTCATGGTTTGGGAAAAATATAAGTATAAAAGTGTGGTCTTGGTAGGCTATGATTATATAATTAGAGATGTAAGTATGTTTGCAAATGAGAGTGTAAGTCTTTGATGATGATTATTGAAGCTAGATATTAAGGATGACATATGGATGGGTCGTTCAAGAATGAAGTCGGTAAGTTCGAAAGTAGTTTATTCTTGTGACTTTAGCATTTATTTAGAGATATTAGAATGATGAAATTATGGCTTAATCTTGAGGATATAGAGTAGACCATCATGCTTAGAATACCATCTTTGACCTAAGGGGGAGATGGTTAGAGAAGAACCAAACCAAGTTTTGAGAATTAGATTGTGATACATGTCAATAATGAGTAATGATGAGATAGTGATCCTTTCTTACTCTAGAGTATTCCTTGGATTTCAGTCATTATAACACCAAATCCATCACTTGCTTGATAAATCCATGCCACAAGCCTATGCTTATACCTATCATGTATGCTCAAGCGCATTCTCAGCTTCTAGCAAGCATGTAACATCTTAACTCTGTGATTCGAGTTATCTCTTATGAATCTATGAACTCCAGTCTTATGTTGAATAGCTCATGCTAAGTATATACTCATGTTTTAGAGTATGACCAGTTTTTAAAATCATGATACTAGTGAAGTTCACATTATATCATGCATGTCCTCAGCTTAGATTTCTTTAATGAATCCATGCCTTTGATATTTTATTCCTTAGGACAAAGATAAGTGTTAATGTTATGTATTGTAGTTTTCGTGCTTCTGGTTCATATGTGTTAGCCCTTCGGTGACCAGTTCCTATGTTAAGATAATGGTGATGATAGTGGATAAGCAATGGTTTTGATGTGAGAGAGTTGATGACCCTCATTAAGAAAGATTATTTATGCTTTTCTATCTAAGGCAAAAGTGTGAAGTAAGATTGAGGCCAAGTCTTTGATATATGTCATGGTTAGTTAAAATTGTGTGTATGTTTTTACGAATAGTGCAAGAAAATTGTGGTTGATAAAGGTTTAGATAATATGCGAAGTATGACTTTAGGGGTATTTGCCTTAAAGTTATATGTGATTTTTAATAATAGGCTTGAATGTCATGTTGGGTGTAAGATGATGAATGCAATATGCACTAGTGAATCCATATCAAGAGTTTTAAATTCGTCATTGAAGTGGTAAGGCATGTTATGCTTAGGGTGTGAGCTCTAAGAAGATATAGAATATTGAACCTTGTGGTTTAGACTAGTATTGTGGTTTGGCATGTTGTATCTTATGATTTAGTGTTAGGCTTGATCATGGTGAGAGAACTTACTTTAGTTTAGACCTGAGTAGAAATATTTTGCAATGCCAATATGAGAATTATAAGTTGAATCAAATAAGTATGGTATTTACGGGGAATAGTATAGTTGAGACAGCATTTGAGAAGTGATGCTAAGCTTGAAAGTAAGAAGTTACGTTGCCTACGGCCTAGCAAACCTATCTTAGTTTATGAGTTATATAATTATATTTCATGCTATAGAGTTATATTAATGTTGTAATTCCTTAGTCAAATGTCTTGTTCAGAGCAAGCCCAAAATTCTTTGCTCCCAAATGTCAATAGAATTTCGTAGAAAAGTGCTAAAGAAATACTCCATTTGATTATGGGTAGTCAGTATGATCCAGTCCATATAGCCTGTAATCTAGTTTAGAAAGCAAGGAGATAACCTCCTATAGATTCTTAATTTGCCAGCTAGTCTTACTATCCGCAGTCTTATATGTATGTACATTCCAAGAGGCAATGTGTTTGTGTCCAATTAAATTATAAATTCAGCCCAGTTTATCCATCAGTTTCAGTTTCAGATATTAAGTCATGATTCAGTTCGTAAGTATCCTGTGTCGTATCACAGTCTCTTCCTAGTATTTTCATTAAATTATTATCATTCAGGGACGAACGATCCCAAGAGGGGGATGTTGTAATACCCTGAGTTTTCATGTCATAAACCTCTCATCCTTATGAGATTAGATCCAGTGCAAAGTAATAGTTACTCATAAGTTGACACTCTCGTTTCTATCTTAGCCATATAGTTATTTTCTAGAAGATTCATGCACTTGCAGACCAGTTCAGTAGCTCATTATTCTTGAGATCCAGTGATTTAGTTTTATTAGTTACACATGATAGCTTTAAGACTAATATTCCTCTGTATTTCAGGTTAATTATCCATATTCGAGGACAAATGTTCCCAAGAAGGAGATAATGTAATACCCTATATTTTCGTGCTAGAATTCTAACCATTGTTCCTGCACTTCTAAGCTCTAATCCAAGTGATTCTCGCGTGAATAAAAGTTGCACGATCATTATCCTAGTCTATGGAGTAGTTTAGAGGTGGAAAATTTTTATACCAATGACCTAGGACAAGGTTGAGCTAAGACCAATTGATTCATCAAAAGTTTGACATTCGATTCTACAAGGGTCAACTTCAAACGTGAATATTTCTTAATATACATAGAATTTTTCATCCCAAGACCTATCAAATTTTAGATAATTGAATTATCTTTCCAACGATACCAATTTCACAAAAATCTGATACCCGAGCGAAGAGTTATGCCCATTTTTGTAAGAGGCAGTAAGGGTGTGCGATGGGCAATGCGCCATCCAATCAAATGTGTGCGATTGGGAGTGCAAGGAACACTTAAATATCTTCCATAAGGTGTGCGACACACACCTTAAGGTCTGCCATGGATTGTGCACCACATACCTCACTTCTAAGTGCCAAAAACACCCCTATATATGTCTATAACACCGGATTAAACTCCCACAACATCAAAATAAGTGTACATTCTCTCAAAATCACCAAGAACAACCTTTAGGGTTTCAACATAAAAACCCCAATAGCTAGAGATTCAACTGTGAGAATTCTATAATTTTTACATATTCAAAATTCCCATTACGAAGGCTACGAGGGACACCCAAAAGTTCATGAATAGCATTACGTCATTCGAAAAGTCATTCAAAGCTTCAAGTTTAAGGTATGTGGGGTTTTTCAACAAGAACACTCTTTTGTTATTATTTCCAAAAAAACTTTCTTTTACGAAGTTATGGATTTCATATATTTTACTTTGATTTTGAAGCAAGAACTTATATCCTATATTGATTATCACAAGATTATGATATTTTTGATATTTTAGAAGAGGAATTATATGAGAATGATGATATTTGTGCCTTATAACTGAATTTTCCAGATTTTGAAGGGATTTATATATGTTTATGATGTAAAGCTTGATTCTTGATAAGTTTTAATGTGATATTGAGACATGAGTTTTGAATTCTATTTGAGATTGTTTTTTTTTTAGAAATCATGTGTTATAAACACTTTGAGTTTGAATGATTTGAGATGATGAAGAAGCTTTGACCTTTCGGTCGTAAAAAAGGGTGTTTCTGAACCCGAGATGAGAAAAGAAATCCACTTTTATTTATTATTATAAAAAGGGTGTCATGATGGCTCCCGTTGTTAATTGTTGAACTGTTTATTAGTGGATTTTCTTTTGAAAAGATCTGAGCTAAGTCCAAAAGTAGTCTTTAGCACTGAGCAGGAGGAATAGCTATTTTGGTACTTCCCTAGAACTACGTTCCCCCATAGGATATGAGCCCGAGGCTCATTTATATAGTGATCACTAGTGTTTGGTTTGATGATTTTAGGTCCTACTCCGATGGCAAGGAATAGGGAGACTCTCCCCAACGTGGGTAGAACGTTGGACTCCGTGTAGCTCAGATGGTTTATGTCGGTTATAAGAGACTCCCAATGTGTGTGTGTATTCTCCTATCTAATATGAAAAGTCTTATTTTTCTATCTGAGATAAAAACATATTTGTTTGAAAGACTGGGTTTGAGAGAGTCATTATTTTTGAAAGATTTAATGAACATATATTCCAAAGAGAATTGTTATGAGATTTGATTACTTTGATGATTTGGAATCGAGATGGAAGTGAATTGAGATTTATTATGATGACTCACATATTTCACCAGATATATTTTACTCTCTTATGATTATGATGATTTTAATTTGAGCTAAGTGAGTCATTTATATTAGCATGCATAATTTTATAAACTGTGATGATATTAAGATATTATTTTATATATGCATTGTACCCCCATATGCTCGGTACTTTTCCATGGTACTGACCCATATATTCATATATGGGCTATATTTTCTCGGAATGTAGGTACAAGGTGTGGTGTATATCTTTAGATCCAGTCAGTTCATGGCATCCAGTTAGCAAGTGATGAGTCCTTTTGATTCAAGGGCTCAAGTTAGTTATACAGTTCGAGAAGTGTTGTATTTTCATTATCTAGCCATATTGTGTTGGGATAGTCGGGAGTCATGACCCAGCTACCTATAGTCAGTTCTAGTAGAGGCTTCATAGATAGTCAGTAGAAGTTGATGTATTCCATTTCAGTTTTGGTTGTAAAAGCAGAGTTGTAATCTTGTAAATTTAGTTTTGTATCTATCATATTAAGAAAAGAGTTATTTTTCGTAGATTTGTATAGATTTATACTTTTTGTTCAGTTGCTTATGAGTTATGCTAGTAGAAGGGTTAGCTTTGGATCACTTGATATCCTAAGCACCATGTGACATTTTGGGACCCAATTTCAGGGTGTTACACTAGGATCTATGGAAACTGAAAGGCCCTTAATCTAAATTGGAGGTACTGTGGCAAGCCCACTAGGTCTCGTGAGAATGGCTGTGTATGTCGGATCCTTGATAGTCTTTGTTTGTGTAGTGGCTATCACAAGTACTCTCTAATCAACTCTGGTATCTCTAGGTGACCTTTCTTATCACATAATCTTTGAATAAGAATCGGGAATGGAAAATTCATTGCCTCTCTAAAGGCTCCATCATGAATCTCGTGCTGGAGGATGGCTTCAAATTCAGTATCATACTCGACCATCATACGAGCAATCAAGGTGGCCCCCTCCCGAGTCAATACATTATCTAAAGCAGTTAGGAACACTTTATATCAAATAAGCAACTACCAAAACATAGTAACAATTATCAATGAGGCCTTCTTAATCATACCATTTCCCTTGATCCATGAGGTCTCATCACCTAACTATGAAATATAACCAACTATAAACCTATCTATCTTAACTCTCTGACGTATGTACCCTACCTCCTATGTGATATGTCTGTCATGTGTGACTCTTAATTTTGTAGTCATGTAATGACCCTTTAGGTTATTTCTTATATTCCAGATTATTTCCACCGATAAAGTTTCTCCATAGCTACCCTAATTCATTTATGACTTCCTAGAACTGGTAGTTCAATTATATGGTAGTTCATTTAGTTTTTAGAACCATTTTCCCTTTTTGAAGTCCGCGATGGTTCCAATTAAGCATCGAATGAAAACTTAAGTAAAACTACCTTGGATGTAAAATCCAACTTTCCCAATGTCTTTAGAATGTCGAAATCTATATGGTTGCATATTTTATTTGCTCGTATTGGATTTCAAATTAATCCGGAAGCATTAGCGAAAATATGGAATCAAAATTCCAAGTTTCAACTTTTGACTGAAAGAGGGAGAGATACCACAATAATGGTGGGTGAGGTGTAGATGCATGAGCCACGATTGAGGCCTAGCACATGTGCGCAATTGCAGTTTTCAAGGATTGGGCAAGGCCTATATAAATATTGTGTTGACCAACAATTTGGTCATTTATGCCTCCCACTTGAGCTCTAAAACCCTAAGTGTAAAATCCTTAAAGTGAGTCTTGTGGGTTGATTGGGAGCTTGAATAGATTGTATAATCGTGTTTTGCTATGAATCTAAAGTAAGATTCCTTCAAGTTTTGGTGTTGATTTCTTAATTTTTAGATGTAAAACCCCAAATGGTATGATTGTTTTGCTCAAATTTCTTGAGGTTTATAACTCCCTAATGGTATTTTAATAATGGGTTGGTCTCAAAAACTTATTTTTTGATATGTGGGACCCACTTAGGATTTTTTATAGTTATTTTAGACCCATAGCACAAGGTACAATATGAGTGTTTTAATCCTTCTAATAATGCATAGATTATGTTGTTGATAGCTTGGCGCGTTGAAGAATCTTCAAAGAAAAAGAAGACAAAGATTTTTGGTTCATGAGAATTTTGGAGTCATGGTAGGTTAGGCTTACTTGTAGTTAGATTGAACTTTATTGTAGTATAACTATGATATCTTGACAAGATCAGGTAGGGTCTTTGATGTTGGATTGGTAAATGGTGATGCTTGGGACTAGTTGAATCACTTAGGCTATTGAACTTGTAAAGTGTGATGCTTGACCTATAGACTAGAACCTTGGTTACTTGGACTTGTAATCTCATGAATAGAATAAGAATGCTCTAGTTGATGAGAGTGACTTGGTCACTCACATTAAGAGTATGTTTACCTGTAAATGCTTAGTTGTGGAATGGCTTTCGTGCTTGGGATGACTTAGTAAGAATACTTGAGGAAGAATTTCCCTATAGAATGAGTAAGAATTGGTTAACCCTTGAGGAATGATTTAGATAACTTAACCTAATTTTGGGTCAAAGTTGGACTTGTAGAAGAGAACTTTGGGGAATATTAGAAGCAGAACTTGACGTGCCTTAAGCTTTAACCATATAACTTCTTTAGTGACCTAGATACTTAATGAATGCCTAGATTATGCTTTTGGTAATATGATGGCTAAACCCGGTTGAAGGTTTAATCATATGTTCAATGTTGGGTTAATGTGTATAATGCCTAGATTATGCTTTTGGTAATATGATGGCTAAACCCGGTTGAAGGTTTAATCATATGTTCAATGTTGGGTTAATGTGTATACTTGATTGATTATCTTGTTGTAATGATATGGATAGCATTAGAAAGTCTTTTAAATTGAATCTAAGATTATGCTATCATTTAACTTGTTGGCTAGTTTACTTGTGAGCCTTTGATTATGTCATAACTCTTGTTATGATTCAAGCTTAATAACTAATCTAATGTTTGTCGGAAAAAAGTCTTTTTGTGTTGGTGTTGTGATCCATGTGAGTAAAGAATGATTCTAGAAGGCATATCCATGACTTATAATGAACTTGCAAATAAGCATGTTAAGTTTGGAAAAGTGATGATTTCTTACATTATTTTGTTAAACATGCCCATGCATCTACTCCTGTAATGTAGTGATGATTAATAGTCAAGTGCCATGGTATGTGTTACCTCATATCTCTTAAACTCTAATGTTGTGAGCTTGTACTTATTATTGATTTAGATATATATGTGCGTGTTTATTATTTTCATTGTGGTTATTTATCATGTGATGATGTCTGGTAAATTTGAAGGAGATATTAATGTTATGATGGTGCTCGATGAATTTGAAGGATATATTGACTTTCTAATGATGCCGGTGAATTCAAAGGATATATTGATTTTCTGATGATGATCAGTGAATCTAAATAATATATTGATGTTATGATGATGTTCGATTAATCCAAAGGATATATTGGTGTTATGATGATGCCCGGTAAATCAAAAAGAGCTAATGATGTTATGATGATGCCCGATAAATTCAGAGAATATATTAATGTTGTGGTTGTACCATGTATGTTAAACATATATGAACGTATAGATATATGTGCAGTTATTCCATGTATGATTAAGTCCGTTTGTGCACTTAAGACGTGATCTTTTCCTTGGGAAATTATTGATCATCCTCTACCATTAATCACTAGTTAAGATGGCTCTTTTTATCATTAAATAGTAACTTGAAGTAGAATATGTCGATTATTGAGTTAAGGCTAATTGATAAGTGTAATAATTTGTAAAACTAAATACTCACCTAGTGATTATATTTGACTTGCACAATGGGTTATATTATGGAATTTCACCTAGTAAAATGGGTTATGGGACAACTAGTTTTCTCTAATAAATAGTTATATTACTTGATGGCTAGAAGCCTAGAAAACTTATTAATCGACCTTATTAGTCGAAACATGGTAACTTGTAGTTATGGATGAGACATAGCTAATAATACTAATTGACTTGGCATTGTTGATGATTAGTAAATTAACGTCTAGCATGTAATGTTGTTGGTGGCTCAAGTGATTACTTAGACAATTATGGTATTAATTAGAAAATGGCTTTGGTGAATGGATATATAATTGTGTTGGTGACATGTAGCTTTTCCCTATATAAGGGCTAGCAAACTAGTGGATTAAACATAATTGTAGGTTAGTTAATATAGACTAGATATGGAGTGTATTAATGAGTTAGAGATCTATATAATTATTTAACTACGTTATGATTAGATTGGTTCCATTTTCTTGATTTGGGGTAGTTGATGATGATTGTGGACTGAAACACCCTAGGTTTTGGACCCTTAGAAAATTATCAAGATTTTTCGGTTCTTAACAATATATAACTAGCGGGTACCAGCTGTATGACAGGGTATGATTTGTATGCCTTGGTCGTATACTGACCAATATTGGTTAGTAGGTTGGATTGGTTTCTAGAATGGGTACGACTCTAGTTGGTATGAGTCATATGGTTTGATATAGGTTGTTTGGTTTGGGTTTTTCCTTTGCTTAATTTGAGATGTAGTATAATAACTTGGATTTGAGTATGAGTGGTTCACTATGAGCCAAAATCTAGGGTACGAGTCGTAGCATGGACTCGTATAGTGGATAGTTTTCAAACCTCTTGTCACTCTATTCTACAAGAGGTATGGGTCAAGGGTACTAATCGTATGCTTGGGTATGACTTAGTTTGGGTAAATCCTATGTTGAACAGTTTTAGGTCCAAGGAGGAGGCCTTTAGTATGAGTGATGGGTACCACTCGTATTGAAGGGTATGACCGGTATGGTATAGTACTACCGCATGATGAGATTTTTATGCATTTTAAGTGGGGTAATTTGGAAATTTCCCAACTTAACCTGTTAAGGCCCCATAACTTATAAATCACTTGGAAGGTGACTTACCGTATTATTCTATCATTAAACACTTAGAAAAATCTCTTAAACACTCTTCAATTCTCTCTAAGACATTTGGATAAAGAAAGGCTAGGATTTCACTAAGGTGATCAATTTTGGGATTGTGTTGGTGATTTATCTCCATCATCTTCTCAATTAAAGGCAAGACATTTTCTCTTTATTTTTAGTTCCCACTAAAGGTATGATTTATACAATGTTTCCATGGCATGATTAATGTATGGTTTTGGTGTTTTCAAATATATGTTTGGGTTTTTGTATTAAATGCTTGCTTATGGTTTTACCATGTTTTAATTATATTTATACATGCTTTAAGGGTGGTTTGGATAATTGGTTGCATGGGGAATGTTTAATTGGAAATTGGATTTGTTTTTGGAAACACTATGTCCCAATATGTTTGATAAAATTCCTATGATGATGTTTTTACTATATTATTGGATGTTTAATGGAAATATTGCATGGTATGGTTTGGTAATAGAACCCTAAATGGTATAAATGGTTTGTATGGTTAAATGGAATGGTTTGGTGGTCATGAGTATGGTTAATTTAATTCCTTATGGGGTACAATAGAATCCTCCAAGTAAACATGTAAATAAACCACTTGTGAGGTACATGGGACTCCTCAAAGAGAACATAATAATGGAACACTTGTAGGGTACGTGGGACTCCTCCAATTTAACTTGGTAAATGGGTACACGAGAATCTCTTAACCTTTTACAATTGGGCTAAGGACAATACTTGTTATTTATAGTCGATATAACAATACCACTATTAATAGCCTTGGTTAATAATAAATTGAATAATGGATTGGATTGTTAGAAATTGTTTTAGTTAGGAAATAATGGCGGGGTGTGATAGCTAACCATGAAAGTGGAAGTCCAATGGACAAACACTGGAAACTTATGGTTGCTGACATGAGGGGTTGGTAATGGACACCATATATGATTTTCATGAGGTACATGGGAATCCTCTAAGTACATTGTACATTTGTATCATAGAGAGCAAAGGGTACTTGGGAATCCCCTACTCTTATGGTATCTTTGGATCGAGTGGCTATACGTATCGGGGCCCATTCAGGGGGTTACACTGGACCCATATAGCCTGTTGGTAGTTTTAGGACGGTTAAGCTTAACATACCCAGGTTAATGGTTTTAAAGGTATGCTAAACCCGGTTCTCTTTGTCGGTATGGTTATATATATTATATGTATGGTTTGTATTTATGTGGTTAGTTTACTTTGTTTTACTGGATGAAACCATTTTATCCTTATCATGAGTACTAGTTAAAGCTTAACCGCCAACCAATTCTTGGGTAGTTGTATCCCCACGCGATGCAGGAACCAACCATTATACTTTTCTTACATAGTGATCGGACTTTGGGACTAACTTTTGGTTTGAAGTTATGAGTTTTCATATTCCAGAGGCATCCATTTCATGTTATGGATATTTTCATATACTTTGGATATTGGCTTTGGCTATGGTCGGGGCATGTCTAACTGGATATTTGTTTTCTTTTAGTTATAGGATTTTGTAGAACTACTATGGGTTGGTATGGGTGGGATCGATATTTGTGTCAACCTTAGTATTGGCATTAGTATTGGGGCTAACACTGTTGGGATAAATTACTCACTGTTCCATCCGTTTACATTATGTTATGGAACTTTATTTGGTTATTATTATGGTTTGGTTTTGTTATGGTTGATTGTTGGTATCGAATGATTGGACTAGTTTAGATGGTCATGGTCATATACCTATCCCAGAGTCTTGGATTACTCAATAATGCGATATTGTTGCACATTAGGAGTTAATTCGACTCATAATATACATAAGTTGGTTAGGTTGGGTATCGGGGGTGGTCTTCTGTCCTTGTTAGACTTGGATGCCCATTACAATAAGTTGATATCAGAGCTTAGGTTTATGGTCAATTGGGAGTGCATAAAGTCATGTCGAGTAGAGTCTCTTTTAGGGTTATGTAGTACTCCGCACTCATAAGGAAGAGTCTATAAGGAATTTAGGATTGTTTCACTTTCTTGGTATTCTATTTTCAAGATGCAAGGTCTAAGGTCCTTTCTAATCCTAGTTTGTTTACTTTTTATATCATGCCTGGATAATTTGAGATGTAAGGTAACTCTTCTGCCCCAATTGGGTACAATGTTAAAGAGACAAGTTCTACTAAGGGGATCCATACTCGGTCTAGGGGTCTAGTCCATAATATTTCTGGAGTTCCACTAATTGCTACTAGGCCTCCTAAGGATGAGGTAACTAATATAGAATTTTGTCAATCAATTCATGTTGTTGCTCAGTAGGTCATTACTCAGGATGATCGGGATACATCTGGTGTTCCATCTGCTGAGTCCACAAAGGTTGGCAAGTTTATAATAATGAATCCTTCTACTTTTACTAGTGTGAAGATAGAGGTGGATAGGGTTTCTTAGATAAAATAGAGAAAATCTTTAGGGTGATACAGTCCACAAATTTAGAAGGTGTGAAATTTACAACTTATTAGCTCAAGAATGGTACGTACCAGTGGTAGAAGGAGTAGGATAGGGATAAAGATGATATTGAGGAGTCGTCCTTATAGGAGACTTTGTCAAATGCTTTTTTGGATTTTTTCTTTCCTTAGGAGCTGAGGATAGCAAAGATGGAGGAATTTATGAATCTTAAGCAAGGAAAAATGATTGTCAAAGAATATGCCTTGAAATTTCATTAGCTGTCAAGGTATGATCTAGACTTGGTGTCTGATATGAGGGTGAGGATAAGAAAGTTCACTTCGAGGCTATCTTGAGATTTGATCCTTGAAAACAATACTATATTACTGATAAGGATATAGATATTTCAAGGTTGGTTATTCACATGAATTAGATAGAGAAGGAAAAGAGAAAATAAGTAGATTTTGGGGAAAGGTAGGGTAAGAGGAGCAAGTTCTATGAGCGGGGTGGTGCTCAGCAGCAGGGTGGTCGGGATAGTAGTAAATGTCTTAAGAAGAATAAGGGGAGTTTTGGATCCTTTTCTAATGCTAGTGATCGTCACTAAAAATAGTCGAATAATAGGTGTCAGTAGGGTGGCGATAATTTCCCAGCACTGGGTGCCAAATCTCAAGCGAGTGGGGATCATTCGACTTCTTCATGCCCTCCTTGCCAATTATGTTGTTGTCTTTATTAGGAATTTTGTCATAAAGGGAGGGATAGATGTTTTAAATATGGCCAGCCAGGCTACATACTCAGGAATTATTCGGTTAGTAAGGGTACTTTGGGAGCGAGTAAGATTTTGATTGCTTCATCTTCTGCTCCTACACCAAAAGGTGTTGCTTTTGGTACCAAAACAAGTTGAAATAGGTTATATGTTCTTGATACTTCTTAGGAATCTAAGGCGTTACATTATATTGTTACTATTATGTTATATCTCTTTTCTCGTGATATGTATTATTTATTTGATCTGAGGTCTACTCTTTCTTTTGTGTCCCTATTTGTGGTTGTGTATTTTAGTTTTAGTCCTGAGGTTATTCAGGATCCTTTTTCTATTCTACACTGATAGGAAACTCTATGGTTCTAAGAGAGTTTATCAGGGTTGTATGGTATCTTTTGGTAGTAGGTAGATTTTGGTAGATTTATTTAAACTTGATATGGTGGATTTGATATTATTTTTGGGATGGATGGATTACACTCTTGTTACGCATCCTTAGATTGTCAGACCCATAAGATTGTCTTTAGGTTCCCTGGTGAACAAATTATAGAGTGGGAGGGTGGTTCCCTAGCTCCTAGGGTAAGGTTTATTTCTTAGCTTAGAGCTCGAAGATTAAACTCTAAAGTATGTCTCTATCACTTGGTCCAGGTTAAAGATTCTAAATCGGAAGGTCCTTCTTTACATTTGGTTTCGATGGTAAATTAGTTTCTTGAGGTCTTTCCAAATGATCTTTCTATTGTTCCTCTAGATATGGAGATTGAGTTTGGTATTGATTTGGATCTGAACACTCATCTAATATCTATTCTTCCATATAGAATGCTCTGGAAGAGTTGAGGAAATTCAATGAGAAACTTAAAGATCTTCTGGATAAAGTGTTTATTCGTCATAGTGTATTCCCTTGGGGTGCATTGATTTTATTCGTGCACAAGAAGGATGGTTCCCTTCGGATGTGCATTGATTATCAACAGTTAAATAAGGTAATAGTCCAGAACAAGTATCCTATTCCAAGGATAGATCTTGTCCTTTTAGTTGCAAGGTGCCAAGTTCTTTTCTATGATTGATCTTTGGTCTCGGTATCATCATCTTAAGATTAGGGAGGAGGATATCCCTAAGATATCTTTTCATACTTGGTATGGGCACTTTGAATTCTTGGTTATGTCATTAGGTCTGACTAATGTTACAGCGGTATTTATGAATTTGATGAACATGTTTTTTAGGTAGTTTCTAGATCTTTTAGTCATTTTGTTCAGTGATGACATTCTGGTTTATACTAAGTGTGAGGTGGATCATTCGAATCACCTCCATGTGGTTTCAAACCTTAAAAGAGTAATAGTTGTATGCCAAGTTCTCCAAATATGATTTTTTGTTGAATGTTGTAGCTTTTCTTGGTCATATTATTTCTAGTGAAGGGATTTTGGTGGATTTCGAAAAGGTGGTTGTAGTTAAAAGGTGGCTTAAACCTATGAATCCAACCAACATTCAGACCTTCTTGGGTTTGGCTGGGTATTATAAGCGGTTTGTGGAAGGTTTCTCGATGATAGCCACCTATTGACTAAGTTAACTCAGAAAAATGTAAGGTTTACTTGGTCGGATATTTATGAGGGGAGTTTCAAGTAGCTTAAAGATAACATTTATTCTAGTTCTTACAATCCCTGAAGGTAATGAGGGGTTTATGGTTTATTATGATGCTTCGGGGGGGGGGGGGGGGGGGAGGGGGGGGGGGGGGGACTTGGTTGCGTTTTGATGCAAGATATGAAAATGATTGACTATACTTCCAGGCAGTTGAAGGTACATGAGAAAAATATCCTACTCATGATTTAGAGCTTTTAGCGATGATTTTTTTCTTTAAAAATATGACGACATTATTTATATAGAGTGCACGTGGACATTTTTTCTGATTATAAGAGTCTACAAGATGTGTTCACTTATAAAGAGATAAATCTCAGTCAGAAGAGATAGTTGGAGCTTCTCAAGGACTATGATATGAGTCTTCACTACCACCTAGGTAAAGTTAATGTGGTTATTGATGCTCTTAGTAGGTTGTCCATGGAGAGTTTGGATCATGTAGAAAAGGAGAAGTGGGAATTAGTAAAGGATATTCACCGCTTAGCTAATCTTAAGGCCCATCTCCTAGAGTCTAAGGATGGTGGTATGATAGTTCAGGAAATGGTTCGGTCGTCTCTTGGTACAGAGATCAATTAGAACCAAAAGCTAGATACTATCTTGATGAAATTCAATTGTGATGTTGGTGGTCAATAGGTAATGGTGTTTGAGTTTGGAGGTGATGGTACCTTGAGGTACCAAGGGTGGTTGTGTGTTCTTGACGTTGATAGTTTGCGACAAAGGGTTTTAGCTAAGGCACATAAATCACGCTATTTTTTTCATCTCGGTTCGACAAAGATGTATCATGATCTCAAGGAGATGTATTGGTGGAATAGTATGATGAAGGATATAGCTGATTTTGTAGCCAAATGTATGGTGTGCCAACAAGTTATAATTGAGCACATAAGGCCTAGTGGTTTGAATGAGAAGATTAATTTGCCTGAATTGAAATGGGAAGTGATAATATGGATTTTGATACTGGTCTTCCCAGATCTCGGAACTAATTTATTTGATTTGGGTCATCATTGATAGGATAACAAAGTCTATTTACTTTTTTCCGGTGCGGACTAACTTTACAGCTAAGGACTATACGAGGTTGTACCTTTAGGAGATTGTAGAGGTGCATGGGGTATCGGTTTTAATTATTTTTTTATCATGGTACACTATTTTCATCTCACATCTGGTAGTCATTTCAGAAGGGGTTGGGTACTTAGGTTAGTCGAATTACTGCTTTTCAACTGCAGATGGATGGACAAGTAGAAAGGACTATTCAGATATTGGAGAATATGCTTTGTGCATGTATTATTTTTATTATAATGGAAATTAGGTTAAACACTACCTTTGGTAGAGTTTACTTACAACTATAGCTATCATTCTAGCATAGGTATGGCCCATTTTGAGGCATTGTATAGTAGGAGGTATAGATCTTTTATTAGGTTGTTTGAGCTTGGTGAGGCAAATATGTTTGATCCAAATTTGGTTTATCGAGTTATGGAAAAGGTAAAGGTTATTCAGGATAGGATTATAGCTTCCCAAAGTCACACAAAGTCCTATACATATGTGAGGCATAGAGACTTAGAGATTGAGGTTGGGAATAAGGTATTTTTAAAGGTATCTCCTATGAAGAGAGTGATACAGTTAGATGAAAAAAGTGATCCTCAGTCCCTGATATATTGGTCCTTATATGATTTTTTGGTGTGTTTGTAGAGTGGCGTATGAATTGGACTTGCCTTCTAGTTTAAGCTCCATTCATCTGGTATTTTATGTCTCTAAGTTGAGGAAGTGTCTTAGTGATCCTTCTTCGGTGGTTCCTTTGGAAGGATTGGATATCTCAAATTCTCTATCTTATGAAGAGGTCCCGATTGAGATCTTGGATAGATAGGTTCATCAAATACGGACCAAGGATGTGGCCTCGATTAACGTTCAATGGAAAAACCATAAGGTAAAGAAGGCTACATGGGAAACTGAGGCAGAAATGAAGTCAAAATTTCTGTATTTATTTTATGCTTTGGATATTCATAAGAAAGATATGTGTTCTTGATCACATCTTTATTTTCTAACTTGGTTAGGGTTGGATTGAAATTTTATAATACAAATGAATCTTGCTTGGGTTTGACCTACTTTATCCGTCATTCGAGGATGAATGATCCTAGTTGGGGAGAATGAAACACCCTGGGTTTGGGACCCTTAGAAAATTTTCTGAATTTATGGATTATGGACAACATATGACTGGTGCGTAACAATCATATAATGGGGTATGAGTAGTATACCTTGGTCGTACACTTACCAGTAGTGGTTAGTAGGTTAGATTGGTTTTTGGAATGGGTATGACTTGGGTTGGTATGAGTCGTATAGTTGGATACAGATCGTTTGGTTTGGGTTTTCCCTTCACTTAATCTGAGACTTAATATGATAAATTAGATCTAACTACGAGTGGCTCACCATGTGTTGTAAGCTAGGGTATGAGTCATACAATGGACTCATATAGTAGACAGTGTTCAAACCTCTTGTGACTCTATTCTGCCAGGAGTGCGGGTTAAGGGTACTATTCTATGCTTAGGTATGACTTGGTTTGGGTAAATCATATGTTGGACAGTGTTGGGTCAAAGTAGGAGGCCTAGCATATGAGCGGTGGGTACCATTTGTATTTCATGGTACGATTGATATGATATAGTCGTAGCTATGACACGATTTTTATGCAGTTTAAGTGGGGGAAATCTGGACATTTTCGCACTTAATCTATTAAGGCTCCATGACTTATAAATCACTTGGGAGGTTATTTACCCTATTATTTTATGATTGAACACTTAAAAATCTCTCTTAAACACTCTATAATACTCTCTAAATCTTT
Organism: Capsicum annuum; assembly: GCF_002878395.1. Lineage (NCBI taxonomy): Eukaryota > Viridiplantae > Streptophyta > Magnoliopsida > Solanales > Solanaceae > Capsicum > Capsicum annuum. The sequence continues at coordinate 140,031,114 of NC_061111.1, forward strand.
TGGGTAAAGGAAGGCTAGGTTTTTACTAAGGTGGTCAATTTGGGGCTTGTGCTGGTGATTTCTCTGCATCATCTTCTCAATTAAGGCAAGATATTTTTCCCTCATTGTTTGTTCCAACTAAACACATGATTTATACAATGTTTTCATGGCATGATTATTTTATGGTTTTAGGGTTTTCAAATATAAGTTGGGGTTTTGGTATTAAATGCTTGGTTATGGTTTTCCTATGTTTTAATTATGTTTTTACATTCTTTAATGGTGGTTTGGATAATTGGTTGCATGGGAATGGTTAATTAGCAATTGGATTTGTTTTTGGAAAAACTATGTCCCACCATGTTTGCTAAAATACCTATGATGATGTTTTTACTATATTATTGGACTTTTAATGGAACTTTTCATGGTATGGTTTGGTAATAGTATCTAAATGGTATAAATGGTATAACTGGTTTGTAATGGTTAAATGAAATGGTTTGGTGGTCATGAGTGTAGTTAATTGAATTCCTTATGGGGTACAATAGAATCCCCCAAGTAAATATGTTAATGAACTATTTGTGGGGTACATGGTACTCCCAAAAGTGAAAATAATTACAGAATTCTTGTAGGGTACTTGGGACTCCCCTAATTTAACTTGGTAAATGGGTACATGGGAATCTCTTAACCTCTTAAGGTTTTGCTAAGGGCAATACTTATAAGTTATAGTCAATATGAAGATACCACTATTAATAGCCTTGGTTAATAATAAATGGAATAATGGATTGGTTGGATGGAAATGGTTTTAATTGGACAATAATGATGGTGTGTGATAGCTAACTGTGAAAGTGAAAGTCTAATGAACAACCACTGAAAACTTATGTATGCTGATATAAGGGGTTAGTCATGGCCACTATATATGATACTCATGAGGTACACAAGAATTCTCTAAGTACATTTTACATATACATCATAGAGAGGGATGGGTACTTGGGAATCTCCTACTCTTATGTTATGTTTAGATTATGCGTCTATATGCATCGCGGCCCATTCAGGGGGTTACACTGGACCTAGATAGCGTGTCAATGGTTTTAGGACAATTAAACTTCACATACCCAGGTTAATGGCTTTAAAGACATGCTAAACTCGGTTTTCTTTCATAGAATGGTTATATATATTATATACATGGTTAGTTTACATGAGGATGGTTTACTTGGTCTTACTACATAGCATTATTTTATCCTTATCTTGAGTACTAGCGTTCACCCGCTAACTCATCCTCAGGCAGTTGCATCCCCATGCAATGCAAGAATTGACTATTCTACTCCTCCTACATAGTGGTCAAACTTTAGGACCAACTTTTGGATTAATGTGGTGAGCTATCATATCCCAGAAAGCTCTATTTCATGTTATGGATTATTTTATACACTTTGGATATTGGTTTTTGCCTTGGTTAAGGGCATGTCCCAACCGAATATTGGTATTCTTTTGGTTAGAGGCTTTTGTTGAACTACTATGAGTTGGTACAGACGGGATCGGTATTGGGGTCATCCTTAGTATTGTTATTACTATTGGGGATGATACCGTTGGACTAAATTTCTCACTGTTCCATCCATTTATGTTATGCTATAAAACTTGGTTTGGTTATTGTTATGGTTTAGTTTTGTTATGGTTGTTGGTTGGTATCAGACGGTTGGACTCATTTGGGTAGTCATGGTGATAAACCTGTCCTAGTGTCTTGGATTAATTAATAATGCTATCTTGTTATACATTCAAAGTTCATCCCAATTAGGATATGCATAGGTTTGTTAGGTTGGGTATCTGGGGTTGTCTCTGATCCTAGTTGGACTTGAGATGCCCATTACAATAAGATCTCGGGTCAAGTCGTGTCAACGTTTAAGAGAGTCCATGGTGGAAATGTTGAAACCACGTGACAAAGTGAGCAGTTTAGTGACATGTACCTTGATATTTTGATGAATTGATCTTTTATTGCACTCTCCAGGTGTATGGGACACCGTGATAAGTTCTTTACTTTGTATCCTTTTTGTTATACTTCTCGGTTGTGTAAAATGTTGTGGTAAGATCCTTTACTTTATGCTCTAATGATTGTATGTGTTATGAAATCGGTCTTTCTATGATTGTTATGCCATATATGTCGCTTTATGCTTCTGAATTAATTATTCTTTTTATATAACGATTGTTGTATATATTGATATGAGATATAATACTATGGTTCTAGTTACTTAGTTATTTCATACAATGATATTGGAAGAAGATTCGAGTTTGCTTTGGTACTGTTGACTTTTAGTTATTGTCTTACTTTATATAATTTTTATATCTTGAGTTGTATTTGTTGGCCGATGATGCCTATATAGTACCCGCATTTTGGTACTCATACTACACTTTTGTACCTTTTTGGTGTAGACCCGAGTACTAGTTGTTGTCGTTGAGTTGAGATCATACTGCGTAGATCTTTCGGAGACAGAGCGATCTCTTGGAGTTTGTGTCTCCCTTTCCCCCCTCTATCTTTATTCAGTATTTTGTATTTTAGATGAATGTATAAGACTATTTAATAGTATTTAGACTTTGAGTTCTAATTCCTATTGTCAAAGTTAGATGCTCTTGTATTGATACTATTTGGTTGTGGGAATTGATATACTAAGTTTATTGTCTATTATGGAATATTGTTTCTATGATTGTGTTCATATATTGTGGCCTTTGTTAGGCATTTCTACAAAAGTAACCCTTCACTTTAGCTTCGGGCTATGGTGTTGGGTTACCCATTGGTGGATCTCAGTAGGTGCCATCATAACTCATAAATTGGGTCATGAGAAATTGGTATCAGAACTTAGGTTCATCTATATTATTGGTATAAGAGAAAGTGTCTAATAGAGTCCTACAGATCAGAATGTTGACGTCTGTTTCCTATTATCGCGAGGCTATGAGACATTCTTAGGAGTCCTTCACTTCTTTCACTTGTATCATGCTAAGAGTCTGAGTTGGTTTGAAGGAAATTTCCTTGACCTTACTCTATTACATATGCCCAGGACTCGTGCTTCAACTGTGCATGATGAAGGTCTCGAGATCCAGCCTCATGATATGCCCCTTGTCAGGGATCAGGATGGGCCTTCCCAAAACCCCATTCCTGCATCCCAACCAGAGGTTCCTCTACCACAACCAATGGTGGTCCAGGGACCAGCCTAGGATCCACTAAGTTTTATTCCTTCTTATTTGCATATAGATGCTCTGGTTAGCTATTAGGTATTATTGATAGTTTGTAGACTACTAGGGCAGAAGAGTAGCTTACAACTGCAACTCTTAGAGTTGAGTATTCTCTTATTCCAGTAGCTGTTTAGCCAATAGTCGCACAACTAGTTGTGACCTAGCCTGATATGTCTATTGAGGAGCAGAAGATGCTTGGTAGGTTTTTGAGGTTGGCACCACCTAGGTTTTCTGGTGCTTTTGGAGAGGATGTATTTCTATTTTTGACTGCTTGTAAGGATAGGATTTGTGGATTAGGCCTTGTTGAGAATTGTGGTGCGCAATAAACCATATTTCACTTGTACTTGTCTGGTTGACACTGGTAGAGCGGTTTTATGCTAGTCCAGTTAGATCTTCTCCCCTTTTATGGACTCAGTTCTCTGTGATATTTTTGGAGAAGTACATGTCGTACAGCCTTAGGGATCATTTGAGAGATCAGTTCACTAGATTGGGGTAGAGTTCTATGACAATCACCGAGTATAAGGCTCATTTCCATGAGTTTGCCAGACATGCAACTTCTATATTTGATACTTATTATGAGAGAGATTGCTGCTTTGTGAGGGGATTGAGACTTCCTATCTGAATGGCTACTCAAAGTTTGGTTGATATTTGTAGGAATTTTGCTGAGGTTTCTAATCATGCTAGACTATTGGAAGACATCCATCATAAGTGTCATGATAAGAGGCCCAAGTATCAGGGCAAATTTGGTGGAAGCCATAAAAGTTCTCAATTTAAGGGTGGTACTTCTTATATTGGGCATCCTCTGCGTTCTTCTTTTCATCCCTAGAGTTAGACTAGTCACTAAGTTTAGGAAGCTCTTTAAACCATTAATGAAGGTCATTTTGGTACTAGTAGTCACCCTTGTAAGGGCAGTGATCAACCTTTAAGCGTTTAATTTATAGGCTACACTAAATGTAGTGGTTTATCTATTTTGGCTAGATCAGGGAGTTGGTTCTGCATACAATTATTGTTTTATTTATGGACTTCCCGATCATTTCTCTAGAGATTACCCTGGTAGTGGGGAAATGGCTATTTCATCCCAGGGTGCTACTCTTATTAGTACAGTTTATCTCTCGGGTAGAGGTGGTTCACAAGGTTATAAGGGTGGTTGTCAGTGTGGTTGAGGTGGCATTCAGGTAGGTAGGATAGGTGGTGGGTGTGGTCAGTTGTTTGCAGTACTATCTAGACTCAAGGCTAAGACTTCAGATGATGTTGTGAAAAGTATGATTTTGGTGTGCCGCAAGCTGGCTCTTGCTTTCTTTTATCTAGGATCTACCTATTCGAATATATCTACTTATAATGCACCATGGTTGGACTTGACTAGTAATTTATTATCTATGCCATTGTGCTTATCTACTCCCTTGTGTGATTTTTTTGTAGTGGATCAAGTATCAGATCATCTGTTCTGACAATTATTATGTTGATACTTATGTTGACCTTATGATGCTAGATATCTTGGATTTTGGTATGATTCTAGGCATGGACTAGTTATCCTACTATCATGCGATCATGGATTATTTTTCCAAGACCGTTACCTTAGCCATTCTCATCATACCCCTAGTCGTGTAGTAGGGAGCAATTATCCACGAGGTGATGGGGATTATATGTTATGATTGTTATGTAAGTCTTATATTGAGGGGTTGCAATTTTTATCTTGCTTATGTGTGTGATACTCGTGTAGAGAGTCCATCGCTTAACTTTACCCCTGTTGTTTATGAGTTTTCAAATATGTTTCCTATCTATCTGCCTGGTAGTCCCCCTGACTGTGAGATTGAGTTTGTTATTGACCTTGAGTCCGACACCCAACCTATTTCAATGGAACCTTTCCATATGGCTCCTGCTGAGCTTAAGGAGCTAAATTCTCAGCTCTAGGATCTCCTTTGTAAGGGTTTCATTAGACCAAGTGTGTCCCCATGGGAAGCTCATATTTTTGTTTGTAAAGAAAAAGGATGGTTCGATAAGCATGTGTATTGATTATAGAAAGCTTGACGCAGTGATGATGAAGAACCATTATCCTATGCCTCTCATTGATGATCTATTCGACTAGATTAAGGGAACAAACATATTTTCTAAGATAGATTTAAGGTCCGATAATCATAACTTGAGGATTCGGATTGAGGATATCTCGAAGACAGCCTTCAGGACCTGTTATAGTCATATGAGTTCTTGGTGATGTCTTTTGGACTGACTAATGCCCAGGTGCATTTATGGACTTGATAAATGATGTGTTCAGATGCTATTTAGACACTTTTATTATTGTGTTTACTTATGACATTTTTGTGTACTCGAGGAGTAGTGATAAGCATTCGCAACACTTGAGGGTTGTGCTTCAGACTTTGTGAGAGCATGTGCTTTTCACCAAGTTCTTCAAGTGCGAGTTTTGGCTTGAGTCAGTGTCATTTTTATGCATGTGGTGTTCAAGACATGTACTATGGTAGATTCGACTAAGATCTCGGCGATTAGTGATTGGGATAGACCTACGTCTCGGACTGAGGTTTGCAGTTTTATTGGTTTAGCTAGTTATTATAGGCATTTAGTTGCAACCTTTGTTACTATTTCAGCCCCTAGACTAGATTGAGTTAGAAAGAAGTTCCTTTTCGATGGTCCGAGGAGTATGACTTGAGCTTTGGAAAGCTCAACAATTGTCTTTCTTCTGCTCCAATATTGGCTCTTCTAGTTAAGGGTGAGGGATTCACTGCATTTTGTGATGCTTCTGGTGTTGGTCTTAGTTGCATGCCGATGCTGCAGGGTCGCGTTATTGCTTATGGTTGTCGACATATTAAGGTGCATAAGCGCAATGACCCCACTAATGATTTGGAGTTGGCGGTGGTGGTTTTCCCCCTTAAGATTTAGAGGCATTATTTGTATGGTGTGAATTTTGAGATTTTTACTTATCGCCATATCATTTGGCATCTTATGACCCAATGAGAGCATAATACTCACTAATACAGATGGATGGAGTTGTTGAAGGACTATGATATTTCCATATTATATCATCCGGGTAAGGAGAATATAGTAGATTGTACTTTAAGTCGCAAGGCAGTGATTATGAGTAGCTTTGCACGTGTATTAGTTTATCTGAAGCCTTTGTCATGGGGCATTTAGTCCTTAGCCAATTATATTATTCGCCTGGATGTTTCAAATCATACGAGGATTTTGGCTTGTCTGGAGGCGAGGTCCTCCTTATTTGAACAGATTTGTGATCATCAGTATGAGGATAGTAAGTTATGTTTTCTTCGTGATTAGGTGGTGAGTGGTGACTTTGGGAGACACACTATCGACTCTGAGGCTATTTTAAGATTTTAGGATTGTATTTATGATCCTCAACTTGATGACCTAATTCAGTCGATTCTTCATGAGGCTCATAGCTCTGGATATTCAATTCATCCCAGTACATTTAAGATGTATTGAGATTTGAGGAATTTTTATTGGTGGGTTGGGATGAAGAGAGATGTGGTGGACTTTGTAGCTCGTTGCCTATGTTCTCAGTGAGTTAAGGTCGACCATCAGTGTCTAGGTAGATTAAGTCAGAGGTTACCTATTCTCGAGTGAAAATGAGAAAGGATTTCCATGGACTTTGTTATTGGTTTTCCTCGTACTTCCTATGGTAATGATGGTATTTGAGTTATTGTCGATCATTTTACCAAGTTATCATTTTTATTCCTATTCAGATGACCTTTAGTGCTGAGTCATTTGCTCATATTTATGTTTGAGAGATATTTAATTTGGATGAGGTTCCTATTTCTATCATATCGAACTGTGGTTCTGTATTTAATTTGAGATTGTAGAGAGCATTTTAGGAGTTGGGTACTCTAGTGGATTTGAGTACAACCTTTCATCCACAGACAGATGGTCAGTCTGACCAGACTATTTAGGTGCTTGAGGATATGCTCCAAGCCTGTGTTATGTATTTTAGAGGAAAGTGGGATTGGCACATAGTATTGGCAGAGTTTACCTACAACAACAGTTATCATTCGAGTATAGAAATGGTGCCTTTTGAGGATTTGTACAGCAGGAGATGTCCATCTCAAATAGGGTGGTTTGAAACTTTTGAGGTGAGACTCTATGGTACAGATTTACTTCAGGACTCATTGGATAGATTCAGGATGATTCAGGATAGGCTGAAAGTAGCGAAGGTAGAAGGCCTATGTCGACCATAAGTTTTGTTCCTTGAGTGAGATTCAGAGTTGGTGATCCTATGTTCCTTCGTGTTTCACCTACGAGAGGTATTATGAGATTTGGAAGGAAGGGTAAGCTCAACCATCGCTATATAGGTCCATTTGAGACTCTCCATGTAGTTAGCGAGATGGCCAATGAGTTAGCTTTACCTCCAGAATTCGTAGCTGTTTAATCAGGTTTTCTCTATGTCTCTTTGCTGCCAAAGAACATTCCCGATCCTTCTCATGTGCTTAGATTGAATTTGATCTAGTTAGACGAGTTATTGACCTCTATGAAGGAGCCCATTCTTATTTTGACTAGTGATGTGAGGTGGCTAGGTACTAAAGAGATTTCTGTAGTAAAGGTTCAGTGGAGGCTTCGCCAAGTAGAGGAGATTGAGGCTATTTAGGAGATCGAGAGTAAGATATGGTCCCCAGTATCATCATTTGTTTTAGACTTCAGGTATTTTTCATTATCTTTAATTTTTGGGGACAAAAGATCCTTAGTAGTGGATATTGTAATGACCCTTCAGGTCATTTCTCATATTTCGGCTTATTTTCGCCGATAGAGATTCTCCATAGCTACCCCAAGTCATTTTTGACTTGCTGGAACTGATAGTTTGATTACTTGGCAGCCCATTTGTTTTTTAGAACCATTTTCCCTTTCTAAAGTATTCATGGTTCCAATTGTACACTAAATAAAAACATCAATAAAACAACCTTGGATGTAGAATCCAACTTTTCCAATGCATTTGGAACGTCAAAATCTATATGGTTGTATAACTTATTTACTCGTAATGGATTCCAGATGCATCCTAAGCATTAGCCAAAACTTGGAATCAAAATTGTAAGTTTCAGCTATCGATTGAAAGAGCGATAGATAGCGCGACTAAGGTGGGTGAGTTATGAATATCTGAGCCGCGATCCAGGCCTAGTGTGTGCATGATCACGCTTCTCGAGGCCTAGGCAAGGCATATCTAAATTTTGTCTTAACCGAGAATTTGGCCATTTGTGCATCCCTCTTGAGCTCTAAAGTCCTAATAGATTGTAAAATCCTTAAATTGAGTCTTATGGGTTGATTGGTAGATTGAATATCTTGTATAATCGTATTTTTCTATGAGTCTAAGGTATGATTCCTTCAAGTTTTGGTGTTTATTTCTTGATTTCTAGACCCAAAACCCCAAAAGGCTTGAGGCTTGCTTTTAGCAAAAATATAATTGTTTTGCTCATATATCTTGAGGTTTATATCTCCCTAATGGTATTTGAACAATGATTGGTCTCAAAAACTCATTTTTCGTATGTAGGATCCACTTAGGGTTTTGGTGTCACTTTGGAACCAAATAACAATGGTGCAATATAGATGTTGTTAGCTTTATAATAATGTATATATTATGTTGTTGATAGCTTGGCTCGTGAAAGAAACTTCAAGGAAAAGGAAGGCATAGATTGTTGGTTTGTAAGCTATTTGGACTCAAGGTAGGTTAGGCTTACGTGTAGTTAGATTGACCTTTATTGTAGTATAACTATGATATCTTGAAAAGATTGGACGAGGTCTTAGATGTTGGACTGGTAAAGTATGATGCTTTACCTATAGCCTAGACCCTTGGTTAGTTGGACATGTAATCTCATGAATAACATGAGAATGCTCTAGTTACTCTAGTAGATGAGAGTGATCTTGTTGACTCACCTTAAGAGTATGTTGACCTATATATCCATAGTTATGGAATGGCTTTAGTGCGTAGGATGACTTAGGAGGAATACCTGAAGAATAATTTCCCTATTGATCTAATAAGGATTGATAAATCCTTAAGGCATGATTTATATAACTTAGCCTAATTCCAAGACAAAGTTAGACTCATAGAAGAAAACTTTGGGGATTATTAGAAACAGAACTTGACCCATTTTAAACATGAACCATGTAACTTCTATGGAACCTAGATACTTGATGAATGCGTAGATTATACTTTTAATATTAAGATGGCTAAACACGGTTGGCGATTTATACTTGTGGTCAATGTTGGGATAATGCGTATACTTGATTGATTATCTTGTTATCATGATATGCATAGCGTTGGAAAGTCTTGTAAGTTGAAAATATGATAATTCTATCATTTAACTTATTGTCTAGTTTACTATATGAACCTTAGATTATGTCATAATTCTTTTTATGATTCATGCTTAATAGCTAACCTAATATTTTTCTAAAAAGAGTTTCTTTATGTTGGTATTGTGAACCATGTTAGTAAATAAGGATTCTAGAAGGCATATCTATGACTTATAATTAACTTGCTAATAATCATGTTAAGTTTGGAAAAGTGGTGATTGCTCGCATCATTTAGATAAACATACCCATACATCTACTCATGTAATGTAGTAATGATTAATGGTCAAGTACCATGGTATATGTTACCACACATCTCTTATACTCTATTGTTGTGGGCTTGTATTTCGATTGATTTGGCTACATATGTGTGTGTTTATTATTGTCTTGGTGATTATTGATGACGTGATGATGCCCGATAAACCTGGAGGAGATATTGATGTTATGATGGAGCCTAGTGAATTAAGAGGATATATTGATGTTATGATGATACCTGGTGAATTTGGACGATATATTGATGTTATGATGATGCTTGGTTAATTTGGAGGATATATTGGTGTTGTGATGATGCCCTATATATTCAAAAAAGGTAATGATGTTATGATGATGCCTGGTTACTCTGGAGGATATATCGATGTTGTCGTGATACCAAGTATGGTAAGCATATATGAACATATAATTATATGTGTAGTTATGCCGTGTATGACTAAGTCCGTTTGTTCCTTTCATATATGATGTTTTCCTTGGGAAATTGTTTATCATCCTCTATCATTAATTGTTAGTTAAGAGGTGTGGCTCTTGTTAACATTATATAGTAACTTAAAGTAGAATATGCAATTTATTGAGTTAAGGATAACTGATATTGTAATAATGTGTAAAACTAAAGACTCACCTAGTGATTTTCTTTGACTTGCATAAAGAGTTATGTTATAGAATTTCTCCTCGTAAAATGGGTTATAAGATAACTAGTTGTCTCTAATAAATGGTTATATTAATTGATGGCTAGAATCCTAGAAAACTAGTTAATGGACCTTGTTAGTTAAAACAGGGTAACTTATAGTTATGTATGAAACATAGCTAATAATGATAATATTCATGGCATTGTTGATGATTAGAAAATTAGCTTCGAGCATGTAAGTTTGTTGGTGGTTTAAGCGGTGTCTTAGATAATTATGGTACTAATTATAAAATGTCTTTGGTGGATGGACAGATAATTGTGTTGGTGACATATAGCTTTTCCCTATATGAGGGCTAACAAACTAGTAGCATAAACATAAATAGAGGTTAGTTAATATAGACTAGATATAGGGTATACTAATGAGTTAGAGATCTATATAACAATATAACTATTTTATGATTGCATTGGTTTCATTGTGTCGATTTTTTGTAGTTGCTGATGATTGAGGACCTTGGTAAGAGTATGTGTTGGAAGTGTGGAAATCACATGATAAAGTGAGTTGTTTAGTTACTTGTGCCTTGATATGTTGATGAATTGATCTTTTGGTGCACCCTTTAGTTGTTGGGACATTGTGATGAGTTCTTTACTTTGTGTCCTTTTGGATTGTAATGCCCCGAAACCTGATCCCAAGACATCACACGGTGCTCAAGACTACGAGTAGTCTCAAGCTAAGTCTGCTACTAAGTCTATAACTCATAAAGCAATTTAATCATATAGAAATGCTAAAATACTAAATATTATCAAAGTTGCCTGAGATCAACTGAATATACTGTTTGTATAACTAATACTAAATGTCTAAATATAATAGCTCATAGTCCGACAAGCCTCTACTACTAAGAAACTAGAGAGTCACTGGAACAAACCCTCAAATGACTCGGAATAAACTGAATTAACTAATCAAATACTAAGAAATTTGGAAATCAGGATAAATGGGCCCTCAACCAAGTGAACTCACCAATTGTCGAGATGTAGATAGAGATGCCCGAAATCACTCACGCTGTTGAGACTGAGCACCTGAACCTACATTATGAGACAATGTAGAACATAAACGTATATGTGGATTAGTACTTTGATGGTGTACTGAGTATATAAGGGTTAATGCATAAGTAGAAGTAATATCTCAATGTTATTAAAATTTATAAAATATGCATGCTGTATGTAATGACTCACATGTCTTGAAAAACTGAAAGCTAAAAATTGTATATCATGAACAATAAAACATACTGTATAAAACTAGTGAGCCATCACATCTAGAGTCTAAAAGTTGTTCTTTTCTAAATTGTATTATGCTAAAAACTGTTTTGTTATTCTTTACTATTAGGGAGGTTCTCTTAACCAACATAAACCATATGAGCTATCATGGAGTCCAACGTCTCGGTCCCCTAAGGGAAAAATCTCACGATGGAAAGAGGTTTCATACTCTTACCAAGGAGTATAACTTGAGCTAAGTGATCACATTTGTGATGGTCATCCATATAGAAATGTGAATACTGAATCTGCACCTATATTAGATCATAGTTCTAGAAAAGTGGGATGTGCTATACCCACACTTTCTGCTCTGCGGGAAGTACTACTCTTTTTAATCTGTCTGCTCATCAATAGGAAATCCACTATTAAAAGTCATACTAAAAACTAGCTGTGTATCTGTTCATTCAAAAATGAATTTAAGCTATAAAGTAGATTTTATATCTTAGCTAAAGATCAAAAAGATCAAATCTTTATTCAAAGCTGTCTATAAAACATATCATAAGATGCTTAAAAGCATAATCATTCTTGAAATAGCAACATTCAACTAGGGCTTAATAACCCATGTATCAATTTCATGTTAAATTATCATAAAGTTCATGCTTGATCATAAAAATATTCATAATTCAACTCAAAATCTGGAAAATATGATCATATGCATAAATTTATGAAAGTAGACATGTAATTCATCATCCAAATCACCTGAAAAAGGATGAGCGCAGTTTTACCCATCAACGCAACGCGGGGCTATCGCGTTGGGCTATTGAAAAAGGAATGAGTCCCATTTTGTCTATCATCGCGACGTGCTGAAATTGCGTCACCCCACTCAAAAAAGGAAGAGTGGGAACTAGACTTTCACTGCGATGAAATGTAATCACGGTGCTTCACTGGATTTTGATAATTGTGAAATCGTCCTTCACTGCAACGCGGTGCTTGTTAAAATACCATAATGTTTTACTAAAAACTCCATAACTTCTCAACCGAGTATCTGATTAAGGCGAAATTTGTATCATTGGAAAGCTGAGTCAATTATCTACACATTGGGTGGCCTAGTGCTTTAAAATTCTAGATGTACCAAGAGTTATTTATTTTTTAAGCTAATCCTTGACATTCTAGGAGCTAAATTTTTCTTGAAAAAGTATGGGGTATTACATTATCTCCACCTTGGGAACATTTTTCCTTGAATGAGAGACTGGTTAATTTGAAAATACTGAGGAACTGAGGCTATATGTTGGCATGCACAACTGAAACAAGTTGTATGATAGAATCTAAAATAGTTTGAGCGACTGAGCTAATCTACGAGTGGATGAATTTACATGTAGATAGCTATATGGTTGAATCTGTGCTAGAAAAGAACTAAATTAAGGAAGATTGTTACCTTAGGCTGAATCTAAATTTGTGTAGAAGAGATAATGATACTTGGTATGCATATCTGCTTCTGTTTCCCAAGTACCACCCTCAACGGACTGATTTCATCTATGCACTTATTCAATAAGGATACATGGAACACTAGATGAATCGAGGGCAAGTTTGCGGGCAGCTCAAGCACATACGTTACCTTTCCAACACGATTCAAAATCCTATGGGGGCCTTCATATTGGGGACTAAGCTTCCCCTTTTTTTTCCAAATCTCTTCACCTCCTTCATGGGTGAAACTTTCAAATACACAAGGTCATCTACTTCAAACTCAAGATCTTTCCTTCACACATCTTCATACGATTTTTGACGACTCTGGGCTACTTTCAATATCTATCGAATCAAATGAACTTTATCCATGGATTTAAACACCATATCTGGCCCAATTAAAGCATCGTCGCCTACCTCAAACCAACCGACTAGTGATCTATACCTCCGCCCATAAAGAACATCAAATAAAGCCATCTGAATGCTTGCATGGTAACTATTATTACAGGCGAACTCAATCAACAGTAAATGTTCATCCCAACTACCTTTGAAATCAAAAAGATAAGTCCTTAACATATCCTCTAAGGTCTGAATGGTCCTCTCTGCCTAACCATTTTTCTGCGAATGAAAGGCTGAACTGAGATGAACTTAGGTACCAAGACCCTTCTGAAAGGCTTTCCAAAATAGAGAGGTAAATTGAGTACTCCTATCTGAGATGATGGATAATGTTTTCTCGACTCTTTTCTGTCAAACCGAAAAAAAACTCCATGCAATATGAATAACTCTCTAATATACAACTTTGCATAATCTCCTGCTGTGTAGGATGTGTGAACTGGTAAGAAATAAGTTGATTTAGCCAATCTATCTACTATAACCCAAATCGAATCATACTGACGACAAGAATAGGGTAATCCAGTAACAAAGTCCATATTCAACTCTTCCCATATCCAAGTGGGAATGCCAAACTCCTGTAATATGCCACCCAGTCTTTGGTGCTTTACTTTAACCTGTTGACAAACTGAACACTTAGCAATAAACTTAGCAATATCTTTCTTCATACAACTCCACTAATAGACTTCCCACAGATTGCGGTACATCTTCGTGGTTCCTGAATGGATGGAATAACGTGCACCATGCTCTTAATCCATAATCCACTACCTCAATTCATCAACACATAATACACACAATCTACTTTGGTATCTCAACATACCATCTCCCCCTTTGGAGAAAACCTCAACCTTTTGGTCTTTAACTGAACCCTTTAGTTTGACTAAACTAGGATCCCTATCCTGTTTCTCTTTTACTTCAGAAACTAGAGAAGATTTTGAACATCTCTAAACCCAAACATTCCCTTCAGCTGAGTCAACCAACCTCACACCCAATCTAGATAACCAGTAAACTTCCCAAACTAGCTCTTTTTAATCATTTTCCATGTGAGCAGCACTACCCATAGACAATCTACTAAGAGCGTTTGCCACTATATTGGCCTTGCCCGGATGATAAAACACACTCATATCATAATCTTTAAATAATTCTAACCACCTTCTCTAACAAAGATTTAACTACCTCTGAGTGAACACATACTGCAAATATTTGTTATCCTTAAATGCATCAACATGCACCCCATAAAGATAGTACCTCTAGATATTTAATACAAACACAACGGCATCTAACTCAATATTATGTGTAGGGTTGTTCTTTTCATGAGGCTTAAGCTGTCTAGAGGCATAGGCTATGAATTTACCTCTCAGAATCAACACACAACCCAAACCAACTCTAGAGGCAAAACATTATACAACGAATCCATCTGTTCCATCAAGTAGTGCTAAGAATGGGGCTGAAGTGAGTTGAGTCTTCAATTCTTGAAAACTCTTCTCACAAGAATCTAACCACAGGAACTTAGCTTTCTTCTAAGTCAATTTAGTCATAAGAGACGCAATGAACAAAAACCCCTCAACAAATAGTCTATAATAGACGGCTAAACCAAAGAAACTTCTAATGTCTGATCGAGAAATGATTCTAGGCTAGTTTCTCACCGCTTTGGTCTTTTGGGGATCAACTACAATGCCATAACTTGAAATAATAAGACTGAGGAAAGCTACCGACCATAGAAAAAATTCAAATTTGTTAAATTTGCGAATAACTGGTGATCTCTTAAGAGTTTGTAACAAAATTCTAAGATAGTCTACATGATCATCCTCACTACGGGAATTGAGAAGGATATCATCAATAAATACTATGACAAGCATGTCTAAGTTTAATTTGAACACATGGTTCATTATGTCTATGAAAGATTCTTGGACGTTTGTTACACCGAAGGACATGACTAGAAACTTAAAATGGTCATAATGGGTTCTAAAAGCTATCTTTGGAATATCACATTCCCTTACACTAAGCTGATGATAGTCGTATCTAAGGTCTATCTTTGAGAAGTAACTTGCACCTTGGATTTAATCGAATAAATCATCGATTCTAGGAAGAGGATATTTTTTTTTACTGTGACCTTATTCAGTTGACGATAGTCAATGCACATTCACAAAGAACCATCTTTCTTTTGCATGAATAAGATAGGAGTACCCCCATGGAGAAACACTTGGCCTTATGAAACCTTTATCTTAGAGGTCTTTAAGTTGATCTTTGAACTCTTTAATCTTGGAAGGAGCCATACAACATGGAGGAACAGAGATAAGAAAAGTATCTGTGAGAAGGTCAATGCCGAATTCTATTTCCCTATTGGGAGGTACCCCTGGCAAATTTTCAAGAACGATATTAGGAAACTCATTGACTACACTGATAGACTAAACCGTTGAAGTCTCAGACTTTGTGTCTTTGATTCAAACTAAATGATAGATAAACCCTTTAGATATCAACTTTCTAGCTTTAAGATAGGATATGAAATGACTCCTGGGAGATACTGAATTACCTTCCCACTCAAGGACTGGCTCATCTGAAAATTGAAACTTTACCACTCGGGTGCGACAATCTATGGATGCATAACACAAATGGAGCCAATCCATACCAAGAATAAAGTCAGAGTCAACCATATCTAACTATATTAAATCAGCTAACATTATTTTATGAAGGACAATAATAGGAAAATTTCTATCGATCTATTTGGCAACAACTAACTCACCCACTAGGGTAGAAACCAAGAAGGGCTTAGGGATCTTTTCAAAGCATATTTTAAAATTTACTGCAACTAATAGGGTCACATAAGTGAAATTCAACCTGGGGTCCAATAACATATAAACATCAAGATGAAATATACGAAGCATACTAGTGACAACATCTGGGGAGATTTACTGCTTCTAACTGGATAGTAAAACATAGAACCAACTCTATCACTGGCCACCATCAGTACTGGATGATGCACCATGAGAAGGGATTGGGTGAGCTATGGGAGCTGGTACACTAGTAGCCTAAGTCTAGAGATGAACATCCCTTCCTCCTTGCTTAGCATACTAGCACTCCTTGATACCATGGATCAACTGACCATATCGAAAGCAACCTTTTAGATCCCAACAAGCACTCACTAGGAGATTCTTACCACATCTAGCACATAAAGGATTACTAGGCCTTCTACCAACGCTATTCTAAGATTTGGAAATATAAGTCTTACCTTACTATTCTTTCTTATTTCTGGTTGGGGGGTACTAGGTGATGATGGCGCTGGCAAAGATGGATGACAGTGAAACTGTAATGATTTCCTCCTGCAGACCTTGTCTGACCATACTCAAACAGCCCAATTCTAGTCTTCTTATTACTTTTATCTCTTCACTTCAACTTTTTTGCTATAATATTTTGGGCATGAGTCTTCAATCTAGCAAGATCCATGTCTCTAATAAGCATGGTAGCCCTACACTCCTTGACTACAAAACCAGATACTCTAGTAATAAACTTACTTATACTAGATCTAGTGTCATCTATCAACTCAAGAGAATACTTGGATAACTGGTTGAATGCAAAGAAATACTCCTTCACTATCATTGAGCCCTTTTTTAGGTTCATGAAATCCTTAATCATGGCTTCGCACAACTCATGTAGAAAGAACCTATCTAGAAAAGCATTCTAAAACACATGTCAACTCATTGGAGCTGCATTCTCACCCCTACCTTTCGTCCACATAAAAACCCAATTAAGAATCCAATTCCACACTCTTCTCTTCATTAATATGCATAAATTAGGTGAGCTTTTTCACCTCATCAATATACAACTGCGGATCCTCACCTACTTTTGACGCATAGAATTTATGTAGATTTATTCTTATAAAGTCACAAAGTTTGGTTACAGCTAAATCACCCTCTTGCTGATGTAGAACTATAGCCTAATTATTAGCCTAAACATTAGCAGTCACAGCTTGAGCTAACACCTAATAGGCTGCTTGAAATTTGGATGGGGTAGACAGATATAGTACGATAAGATTGATGGATGGTGCACTATCCTTCTCCCAATCATTTCTCAGCAAAACCAATGAGTACAACTTATTAAAGGGAAACTACGAAAAAGATCTTAGAGCTAGCTCTCTCAATCATCCACAGCTCCGGGATTAATGTGCTCTTTTTTATGCTAGAGTGGAGGGAACCTGACGTTAAGCACTGGGGCCAGCCACAAAGGAATAGGTTTGAATGTTGATATATACCGTCTTTCAGCTGACCTTTCCAAACCATGCTTCGCAATCAAGCTAGAAAAAGACTAAGCAAATGCTGTCCTAATGAAATGGCGGATAGTTTAGTATAACATTCATTCCTGACCGCCCAGAATTACTCTCCGTCGAGCTGAATTACATCCACCCTCGCATGAGATATATTCTCATTCAGAGGATCAACAGGCTGGGGTAACTGGTTATCATTCCAACGAGCATTAGCTCTATGAGGAGGCATGTTCTGTCATAAAAGAGCATAAGTTAATAGAATATAGAGATAGTTGTAAGCAGGAAGGATTATGAAAAAAAGAGATGATTTCCAAAAAATATCTCGTAGCCTCTTGCACATAAATGTGGCGCACTTCACACCCATGAGTAAGAATCTACATAACGCGGATTGTCTGACTCCCTAGGACACTCTAAACCTTAGGCTCTGATACTAAGTTTGTAACACCCCAAAACCTAGTCCCAAGACATCACATGGTGCTCAAGACTACTGATATGCCTAAATTACAACTCTTTAACAAGAGCATAAGTAGTTGTTGTCAAATATATAACCCAACTAGGTTGGGGTCTAATCCCATAGGGAATATGATGTTAATTAAGTTGTATGTAGATTAGTTGACTTTTAATCATTTGTTTCCATAAATAAAAAGGCGAATTTGATTCAGTTCACAAATTAATTGTTTTAGGTTAACAAGATGAAATATGTGTAGTAATATTCAAATTCAAAGAAATAGGAAACTAGGGTTATGTCCATCTTGTAGTTTTTAATGCTTTATAACTATGGATTTTAATAACTCATACATGTATCATGCTTATAGAGAAACATATTGTATTTACTAACATAATCGTAGTGTTTCTCAACCATCAAGGACTAATTAACTTTAGCTCTCTCGAATCAAAAGTGTTTACAAAAACAATATGAACTCTCCAAGTAGCTAATCCTGTTAAGGCATTAACATATGAAATAGGGGTTGGAAATCCTATTTTCTTGTCACTTTCTGTTTTACAAACCCCAACCTTTCTATCAAACAAGTTGAGTTTTAAGGCATATCCTCTATGTTTGCAACCACGAGAATTCAAGATAAATGAAGAGTGTATGATATAAGCAGATTAATACACGATGAACTCAAAAATCAAAAGTAATAGATTGTATGTTACAAGGCTTCCATAACCCTAACTAATAAACTTAGCTACTCATGAATAAAACAGGAATCACAATAGAAATATCCATCATACCAAAAAGTAAACACAATCTTGGCAGAGAAGATGAAGCAGCGTTTCTCCCTTGGTGCTAAACTTCCACTCTCCAATTCAAAAAGATATAGAATAATGAATAATACATGACTTTTCAGCATCAAGAAGATTTAATTACTTTTCCCTCATAATTTCCTTCTAAGTCTCTAGACTAACTCTAAATGACAAATTAGTCTCGGACATAGTTTTTAGGCACCACATTTGATCCAGACTACTACTCTCTCTTATATCGTATGCCATCCACATTCCATAGTCCCATTATGTCTCCATCTACCTCATTAGAGTAAAAACATAAAAAACTAGGCACTTTGTACTCCAAACTTAGCTAAAATATGGGTAAGTTATGGTGCTTAGGCGTATCAATACATCCAAGATCAACTATGAGTAGTCTCAAGCTAACCCTATAAGCATTCTACTAAATCTATAACTCATATTAAAGCAATTTAATCAGATAGAAATGCTAAAATATAGAATATTATATGAGCTTTCTAAGATCAACTGACTATACTACCTGGATAACTTATACTGAAAGTATGAATATAATAGCTAGTATTCCAACAAGCCTCTACTACTAAGAAACTAGAAATCCATTCGGACAAACCCCCAACAGGCTCAAATAAATTGAAAGTAACTAATCAAATACTAACAAATCTAGAAATCTAGATAAATGGGCCCTCAAACCATGAGGACTCACCAATTGTCGGGATATAGATAGAGATTCCCAAAATCACTCACGCTGTTGAGATTAACCACCTGAACCTATATTTTGAGATAATATAGTACGTAGACGTATATATGGATCAGTACTTTGAAGATGTACTGAGTATATGGGGGTTAATGCATAAGTAAAAGTAATATCTCAATGTTACTAAAATTTATAAGTTATGCATGTTGTATGTAATGACTCACATGGCTAGAATAACTGAAAGCTAAAAATCATAGATCATGAACAATAAAACATACAGTATAAAACTAGTAAGCCATTACATATAGAGTCTAAAAGTTGTTCTTTTCTAAAAGTTGTTGTGCCAAAAACAATTTTGTTATTCTTTACTATTAGGGAGGTTCTCTTAACCGACATAAACCATGTGAGCTATCATGGGGTCCAACGTCTTGTTCCCCTAAGGGAAAAACCTCACATTGGAGAGAGGTATCATACTCTTGCCAGGGAGTATAACATGAGCTAAGTAATCACATCTATAACTGTCATCCGTATAGAAATGTACGATGCACTAAACCCATAATTTCCAATCGGTGCTAAATACTACTCCCTTTAATGTATATACTTATTCTGTAGGCATCCACTTTGAAAAGTTATAATATTTCATATCGAAAACTAGTTGTATAACTATACATTCGAAACTAAATTTAAGCTTTAAAGTAGATTCATATCTTAACTAAATATCAAAAGGACCAAATCTTTATTCAAAGTTGTCTATAAACATATCATAAGATGCTTACAAACATAATCATTCTTGAAATAGAAATATTCAACAATGGCTTGATAACCCATGCATCAATTTCATGTGAAATGATCATAAACTTCATGCTTGATAATAAATATATTCAAAATACTCAAAATCTAGAAAATATGGTCACATGGATAAATTTATGAAAGTAGACATGTAATTCATCATTCAAATCACTTTAAATCTCACAATCTTCAATCAACAATAAATGGGTATGAATCCTAACTTGAAATTCATGTAAAATCATGGAAATTTACAATTAAAACTAGTTTTGGGCACAAGGAAGAAAGATTTATCCTTGTTCAAAATCCTATATACCTTAATTGATGAACTTGAATAAGAAGATTGATCTTGAATTTCTAATTATGCTTTTGAAGATGACCTCTTGAAGTTTTTGGTTTGGGAATTATTAATTTTGAGCTATCATGGAAAAATAAAGGAGGAAATTTGATTTCTTGGAGGTTAAATTTTGAGTTCTAGGGTTTTCTTGGAGAATAAATTTATGAAAACTAAGCATAGAATGCTTAGAATAGGTTTAATTCTATGTTATTCACAACTTGAGGACTTAGGAATTGACTAAGTTGCCCTATAAAAATTTGGCTCAGAAACTAGAAAAATCCTGATTTGGCCACTCACCGCGATGCACAACTATCGCAGTAGTTCACTTAAAAAAGGACAAGCCCATTTTTGCCCATCAACGCAACACGGGGCAATTGCGTTGGGCACTGAATTTACATCCCCTCATTTGAAAAAGGACAAGTGGGAACTAGACTTTCACCATAATTCAACGTAATCATAGTGCTCCTCTGGATTTTGACAATTGCAAAATCATCATTCACCGTGACGTGGTGCCTGTTAAAATGCCATACTAGTTTACTAAAAATTCTATAACTTCTCAACCGAGTATCGAATTAAGCTGAAATTGATATCGTTAGAAACCTGAGTCAATTATATACACATTGGGTTATCTAGAGCTTTAAAATTATACATGTACCAAGAGTTATTCATTTTTTAAGCTAATCCTTAACATTCTAGGAGTTAAATTTAACTTGAAAAGGAATGGAGTATTACATGGATGTACTTTTCGGTGGTATGGGACGCCATGGTAAGTACCTTTACTTTATACTCTAATTATTGTATCTGAGGTAAACTGTGTATTTACATGATTTTTATGCCATATATGTTGCTTTATGGTTCTGAATTGATTACTCCTTTTATATAATGGTTGTGGTATATGTTGATATGAGATATTGTACTACTATTCTAGTTAATTAGTTATTTCATACAGTGATATTGGAATAAAATTCAGGTTCACTTTGATACCTTTACTTTTAGTTATTGTCTTACTTTATAACATTTTATATCATGATTTAGCTCAGTCACCCGATAATGCCTACTGAGTACCTATATTTTGGTACTCATACTACACTTCTATACCTTTTTGGTGTAGACTCGAGTACTATTTTCCACTGTTTAGTTGAGATCATTTTGTGGTCACCCTTTCCCTCTCTATTTTCTGTCTTTTGTATTTGAGATGAATGTATAAAACTATTTAAGACTATTTAGGCATTGAGTTAGAATTCCTATTGTCAAAATTAGATGCTTTTGTACTAATACTATCTGTTCATGAGAATTGGCATTCTAAGTTGATTGTCTATTATGGAACATTGTAGCTATGATTGTGTTTATGTATTGTGGCCCTTGTCCGGCATTTCTACCTAAGTAACTCTTTACATTAGCTCCGGGTTATGGTGTTGGCATACCTATTTGTGGATCTTAGTAGGTGCCATAATGACTTATAAATTGGGTTATGAAAGGTCACACTTTAATGTGGATATCGGATTGATATATTTTGTTCTAGAAATAACCCTGCAAATAGTTGCTGCTAAAATATAAACCCTGAACCTTTCACAAGGGTCTGCTCAAGTTGTGGCTGTTTCTTATGTCTCATCAGACCTGAAAATATATGCATTGGAAGAACTATTATGGCATGATATGATGCATAAAACTCCTGTACTAAAGTCGGGATGTAATAACCAAGTGGTCTATCATTCGCTCCAACTGACAACAATCATAGGCAACCCACAATTGTGGTGATCCACTCAACCTAGATAGGTTAATCCTAAACTCCAAAAAATAAGCCACTTAGGCCTATTGGTCTCTAAGACACAACTGTATATATCATATATCATCTGTATTCTCTCCACACACCACCTCAGGTTACCCTAGTGTTGAGGTCCCTCTGAGGCATGTGTAGGGGTGGCAAAACCCTTTTCCTGCTGTGCTTATGCCTCTTCATCTTAAATAGGTACCTCATGGGAAACCTACTATGCAACCTTCTCAGACTGGGGTAAACCTGATAGTTGTGTATGAGCTGCAATACCCTCCTCACACTAGGGTACCACTAATGACTCCTCCTGATCTACAGCCTCAGACGAATCTTGGGATCCCTCCTCAGACTGGGGGTCCTGAGCTACACCTTATGAAATTTGTTCAAAATCTTCCTCATCCTCATTATCACTATCACTCAGTAAAGGAGAGTGTTGTGGTGATCTCTACGTTGACTTCATCCATAATAGAGCTTGAATAGCCTCAGTCTGAGACCTAGGTAGCATAATGATTGGCTTTTTTCCCTACCTTATGTGCTCAAACAGTGGCATTCCCATAGTTTCCAAAAAAAATAATAGCAGTTGTCTGGCGCACCTAGCCTCTAATAACTCTATGTGTCAACCTAGTTGCAACTTCTCTAAGTTGTAAAATAGGGCCCTCCTTCATCGAGCCACTGGCTAGAGGGAATCATCTAGTCTCTTTAATGTATCAACCTTCTTCTTAGCAACTTTTGGTGCCATGTGTACATGAAACTAGGCATTAGTTTCCAACAAAATATAAGGTATTGGAAAAGTTAAAAAAAACATCAAAGTTTGAAATGGTTGAATTTTTTTCTCAATTTTCACACCCTTATAACTTATTTGTAGTCCCAACAAGTCCAATTTTCACACATATATCAAGAATCACGATTTTCAATTCAAACTAACATGCCCAATTTTTGGTATTCCTCTACTTGTTCAAGTTCATCATTCATTAAGGTCTTAACCTTAAAATTTAACTCAAAACAAAAGCCTACGTCAAGATATTAGGCTATTTCAAGGCTCCTACACATTAGCATGCTTATTTTTATATATTTTTCATGGAAATACACATGTCAACTTACTTTCTTAATATTTAAACAAAAATATAACTATTAGGAGATGCGAAAGTTACCTTGTCTTTGATAATCCGGAAGTGAACTATGTAGAAATAAAGTAAAAGCATTGATTGAGCTTGTATTCAGTGTGGTGGGACAAGTTGTTACCCCAAATAAGTTTCAATTTAGCCTTTTTCTAACTGTGTGATTAGTTTGTTCTTTGAGAGGGAAGTTTGGATATAATGAGAAAAATAAGATTTTGAGGATTCTAATGGGTTAGAATGAGGAAAATTATGTTTAATTAAGGGGGGGCTGTAGAATTAGGTCTTATTTATGCACTGGTGGGCCCAATATTTTAATTAAAATTCAAGCCCACAAATAAGCCACTTTCAGCTAGCACATGCGGCTTGCCAGTGGGCACATATCCCATATACGGTTTGCATGTGCTGGCGCAAGTAGGCTTGATTTTTTGGCCCATTTTCCTTCTTCATAAACTTTGAATTGTGATGTTTACCCAGCTATTTGTGGTTCAAAGTCAAAAGCTTACCATTATTATCCTCAAAATTAAATTTATCGCTCCAAAAGTATGATTATGTGTCAAAGTACAAAACTTTACATTATTATCCTAAAATTTCTTTTTTTTCAATTATCTTTCAACATTACCTGGCTCGAGTGAGACTTGTGGCCCTAATGGGTTGGTAACAAATTCCCCTTACCTTGAAAGTTATAACTGTAGAAATCCTACTACATTTTGAGTAAATCAATACACAATAAACCTACAAAAGAAAAACAAAAGTGAACACTAAGATAATGTGTTTCCTCCTACTCAGTGCTTGATTTAACATTGTGGCATGACGTGGATATATTGATTACTCACACTTCACCAAAATCCTATAGGTTACCTCTCATGCAGCACTTGATTTAATATCACGAGACAATGTGCGTATCTTTATTACTCAGAATTCATCAAGATAACCATAGTAATACCCTTCTGGGTCATCAATATAGTCTATCACAAATACCACCCTTATGTCGGTCAGCATCTTTATTATTTTTTGGATGTTGAATGTGGCCTTCTCACCATTGACTCTAAATTTCATCTTTCCCTTTTCTATGTCAGCCATCACTCTACTTGTGGCCATAAATGGTCTCCTTAATATGATTGTCATCTTGGTATCAACCTTATAGTTTAGAATGAAAAAGTCAGATGGGAAGATAAAATTATATACTCTCACAATCACAACAAATAAAATGTCCACAAGTCTATTCACAGTGCAGTCAACCATCAACTACCACATTGTAGTTGGTTAAGGAGGGCTCAAGCCTAATTTCTTGAATACAGCTAGCGACATTAAATTTATATTGGATCCTAAGTCATATAAGGATCTAGAAAATTGGGATTGCACAATAGTGCATGGTATAGTGAATGCTCTGGGATCACCCTTTTTTCTAGGCCAGAGAGCTAGTCATGACTGTGATGAGTAGTTAAATTACCACTCATTCATACTAAACATTCATGCACATTACCATGATTTAAATGTATAAATAAAACATATATGCAACTAAATACACTAATATCCGGGCATGAGATGGAATGATGTGAATTTAAGCTGAAAAGGATCAAAGAGAGAAGAGAAGCCAAAAGATGGAAAACCTAGGCAGACTGGGCCTCAGGTACTATGATCGTGGAGTGGCTACCATGATTGTGGTAAGTCAAGAAGTCTGCAGGCTTCTATCTCTTAAAGAATTCATCAATCGCGGAGCCACAATCATAATATATCCATACGCGATTGTGGGACAACAAATTTTCAGCAAGGGACAAAGTTGTAAAAACAAATAGCCAACCCCAAATTCCCATTTCAAAGGCTCAAAACGCTTATCCCATCAGCATCATTCTAAAACACCCTACCTTTACTTTTCATAGTTTAGGTTTTTTGTAAATTTCTTTAAGCTTGGAAACTAAATTTGTAAAATTTTTAGCTAAGATTTAATTATAGGAACTCTAAAAAGTGGATTTGGCAACTTTCAGTGAAGATTTATTGGAGATTAATGTGTGTTTTGCTCTATCTTAATTTTTAATGAATAATTTTCATACAAGTTTTGGTTTATTTGTGTTTATTTTGTCTATGATTTACTAAATCTACCTCTTAGGGTTATGTTTGAGTAGGGTGAAAGTGTGTGGGTAGTGATGTATTTGTATAGATTTTATTTTGTTGATGATGGGTTCTAGTATTGCATGGTTAAATTATTTGGGATTTCTGGGTGGAAACCCCAAACACTAAAATAGGTTTGATGGGTGAAAATCCCAAACTCTTGAAAGCTCAAACCATCCTTGAAAGAGGGGTTTGGGTGAACTTTCGAAACCTATATCATCCTTAAAAGAGGGATATAGGAACCAAGGAAATAGTAGACAATTAATAGGTGTAGTGTGCTAATTTTCTCTATCTTAGACATAAGGGAGATTATGAGGTTGACTATCCCATCGGTACCATCTTAGAAATAGGGGTGCCCAATTGAGGTAGCGGGTGGCTTTAATTGACACAATCATTAGGTACTAAAAATATTCAATGAGTGACATCTTTGAGGTTTTTTAAAAAAACTAACCTCAAGGACTTTCAACCTACCCTAGCACATCATCAATGATTAGAATTTGCATCGAATCTTCATGAATATATGCACAACTTTCCCCAAGGAAAGCATAACCCCAAGATCCGTTCCTAATTGATCATGCCCTAATTAGTCTTAGTCTCGAATTAATTCCTTAGTAGCCTATGTTTAAAACCATTTTCAAACCCTTAAGTTACCTTGTACTATAAGTTTGAATCTAGTTAGTAGCTCTTATTTCGAACCTACTCAAACACCACTCACATTGTTCCTCATGGATTTGTCCCCAACTCTTAGTTTGTTAAATATATTAACAACAACCTCCTTGGACTCAAATTGACATATAAGTACAGCATTATCAAAAATAATGTTGTTGTCGGGGAACGATTTGGCGTATTGAGTTAGTTTGAAGTTTTAGCTTACTTGGTTTGGTTCAAACTTGTAAATATTTATTTGTTATTTTCTTTTTTTCTTGTGTTAGGTAGATTTTTAGTTTTATTTATTTGTTACTATGGCATGTTGGAATGAATGTGAGTTCTGTAGTTGGAGATCCTACCGTGACAATCCATGTCCATATTATTGGGCGCCATTTTTGGCGAGATTATATATATGCACCTCGAAGAGAGATGTGTGCTCCTTCTAGATCTTATAGGGAGTATGGTTGTTCTCTATATGGTAGTTGTGATGGTCATTGGAGTGATTGTCCAAATGCCCTCTATCCCCACTATTCTAACCCAATTGCTAGTCTTTCTTATAATTTTAATAGGTCTTATGATCAAGAAAAGGAAGAACAAAAAGCATAACAAATAATGGTGTTGAAGCTATGCTTCAAATTATCTTGGATTTGTTGGACTCAACAAGGGATAGCGTGCATATTATGCATCAAGATATGGGAGCATGTATCGAGAAAAGTAAGAGGATAGAAGAGATAGGCCTGGAGGTCAATAATGCAAATACTACAACCATGCCCATGCTTCTAAATGAGCTTGGCATTGAAGAATACCAAGTGATTTCCCAACCACTTGAACCAAACATGAGTGAAGTTGTCGAAGTTAAGGAAATGGTTCTAGAGTCAAAATAAGAAACCAAACCTATCTTTTAGGACAACTCTAACCCATTTTGGGATGAAGATGCTAATGAGGATGCAGCTCCAAAATTAACGTACAGACCTCATTTAAACCATTTCTTAACATTATACTTAGAGAATGTAATGTAAGTTCATCCACCTAAGCAACTAGAGGATCATGGGGAGAAGGAGAACCACCCCTACATTTTGGAGTTTTATATTCTAAAAGAGCATACAAGAGCCCCACACTTGAAGTCCATAGAGCACAACTTCCAAAGTTCAACTAGTGGCCTATTCCCACCTTCACCCAAGGAGCCAAATCAGAAATTTAATGTGGAGTTGGGTAAAAGGTTAAAGTCTTTGAAGTAGTTTGATAGAACATGTTTCATCATGCCCTTGTATTTTCCCAACGCACCTCAAAGATGTAATGATTAAAAATTAGGCAAAAAATTTAAGTCTTCTAAGTAGAGACACAAATAAGGATAAAAAAAATGTCGGGCTGGAATAATAAATAAAGTGTTTTATGGGAGTAAACCCATTGTTTTCATATTTTCATTTATATAATAGAGAAGTAGTCACACAGAAAAATAGAGCAACCAGAATCGTGGGTTGAGGGTCAAAATTGTGGTTCCACAATCATACCAACCTATCAGAGATCATGCCTCTATGTCCAACTTTTAACATAGCTATCAATGCATTTTCAGGGAGACCTTTAACCCTTATTATGTTATTGTGTTATGTAGTGAGGTCATTACAAGTCCTTTAGTTGGGGTGCGGCACTACCTTGTGTGTATTCATTGGTTTACAATACTTGAACTTAGTTAGACAAAGCATGTAAATTTTGTGAATTGATTGTTTTCATTTGTAGTTTTCTTGTTCTGTTGATAATGATGGTGGATGAGTTTTTCCCTATGATGGGTTAATTGACAACATTCTGAAGAAAAAAGCATCATGATTGAGTTTTCAACCAAGGATGCAGGGGAAGCTTTAGTACCCGTAGCATTGAGATCACAAATACAAGGAAAGTCTGAGTACCTGTGGCATTGAAGATTTGAGATTACATGCATATCATTGGCAAAGTCTTAGTAGCCATATTGTTGGTTTGCACAAATGAGGCAAAAATTTGAGACCAAGTCTTGGGTTGTTTCCATGGTTAGCAACTTGTGCATGGTGAAAATGCAAAGTTAACACCTTCCTCCATCCAAAAATTTTCAAAAAAAAAAAATCAAGGGCATGGACGTGAGAGACATTGTGATAATTCTTTTGCTCTCATTGTGACTCAAAATTTTTTACATGTGAAAATTGGTGGATACTCTATTTTTATCTCTAGCGGGAGGGGTAATTGAGCCTCCTTGGAAAATTTGCAAGCCATGTGTGGTAAGCTTATTTGTTTCAATCTTATGTACACTTTACCTTCTAGAACTTGCCCGTTAGTCTCTCAAAGCTAATTTTGATGATACTTAGTTGGTGAGATAATCATAGGCCATCTTTGTGACATTGGAATTCTACTTTAGCCTAAAAATCCTACCATTACATAGATGTTATCCCTAGTGACCCACTTTGAGCCTTTGGACCTTTATTTGGAAAACACATAAGAAGTTGTTAGCTTTTCTCTTATCCTTCTCTAGAAACCTAACCACCTAGAACTTAAGAGTTCAAATTAAGGCTAAAAGCCTAAGTTGAGGGTGGTTAAGTTTTGAAGAGGTAAAATTGGGCAACAAAATTATAAGTGAGTGCCTAAGATCTTAAGCATTGAAAAAAAGTGTTGAATAAAAATAAAGGACTCAACAAAGGAAAGAAAAGCTCAAAGTGTGCAAGAAAAAGAAATGACAAGAAAAAGCAAGGAAATAAAAGTAGGCACATATGTAAAGAGTGAAAACAAAAGAAGTGGCTCATGATCAAAAGATGGATAGAATAGTGTGATGTATATGTTCAAGGAGGGTAAAGCCTTTGATTTTCCTAAATGATATCCTACGTACCCTAAACCTACATTACAAGCTGAAAAAGACCTTTGTGATCTCCAACCAAGTGTATTCATTATAGTGGCGATTGAATATAGGGGCAAGCATATGGCATGGTACTTGTTTACATTGAGAGTTCTTGAGAGAGAGAGAGAGAGAGGTTTGTACTTGGTGTATGGGATTACACTCATACCTTGTTGCATATTTGATAACTTGGTGTGTGGAATTTTCTTTCTTATGAGAAGACATGTAAACAAGTCAAGGTGAGAGATTTTATCATCTTCCAAAAATGGAGGCAAAAGGAGTATAATGTAGGTGGCATCAAAGAGGAGTCATTTATAGCGTACTAGTGATTGTTGCATGATTTTTCTTTACAGTCTTTGGCACCCTTGGATATTTCATTTTATGTTGAAGGGTGTTGGAAGAATAACTTTTCCCATGTTTGATGAACTACTTGTGGCAGTGAATTGGATCATCTAAGTAGGCATAAATGTTCATTGTATCATGATAAAAGGTAGTGTCGCTTGAGGACAAGCAAAGATTTAAGTGAGGGGTATTGATGAGTAGTGAAATTACCACTTATTCGCACTAAACATTCATGCATGTTACAATGATCTAACTATTTAAATGAAAAATATGTATAACTAAATGGACTAATATCCATATTTTGCAGGCAAATGGGGCATGATATGGAAAGATGTGAATTTGAGCTGAAAATGAATAAAAGAGGGGAAAAAAGTGCAAAAGCTGCAAAACCTATGCAGACTAGGCCTCAAGTACCGCAATCGTGGAGCGGCCACTTTTATCATGCTAAGTCAAGAGGTCAGCAGGCTGCGATCACTTAAAGAATTCAGCGATCGTGGAGCCGCGATCGCGAAAGATTCATATGTGATTGTGGGGCAGCGGGATTTTCAACCAGAGGCAAAGTTGTAATAACACAAAGCTGACCCAAAATTCCCAGTTAAAATGCTCAAAACCCTTATCCTATAAGCATCATTCTCGAAACCCCTACCTCCTTTTTTTATAGTTTATGGTTTTTGTAAATTTCTTTGAGCTTGGAGCCTAAATTTGTACTAATTTGAGCTAAGATTTAATTAGAGGAACTCCAAAGTGTGGATTTGGCATCTTCCATTGAAGATTCATTGGAGCTTAACATGTCATTTTCTCTCTCTTCATTTTTAATGAATAACTTTAATGGAAATTTGGGTTTATTTGTGTGTATTGTGTCTATGATTTGCTAAATCTACCTCTTGGGGTTATGTTTGCGTAGGGTGCATGTAATATCCCGTACTTTTTTCTAGCTTAAATTCATCCTAAAAATGCTAAAGAGTTGCTTTAAAGATGAACACACTTTTATACATGTGTAATTTTTAATATAGAGTACCCCGTGCATATTCTCGTGCTTTTCCTCAGTACCTCAGTCGAGTCAACATTCTTGAGGGACATAGCATCCCAAGGGGGAGATGTACTTTAACCCCTAGGATATCATGTTCTAAGCCTTCAATTTTCTCTTCACGTAACAAATCCATTCAGAGTGATAGGTCCTCACAGCTGACCCTCTATTTCTAATCTCAGTTGTAAGATTTGAACTCAAGTGCTCAATTCAATTCATGATATTCAGTTCGTGTATCACGTTTTAGGCTATTTCATGTTCTCATGTTCCCGTTCATACATGTTCAGTAAATAATATTAGGCTTATTAGTGTTCTCAGCTTAAGGTAATAGTCTTTCTTAGATCTACTCAGTTCCATGTTCAGTTACAACTATAATCTTAGTATTAGTTATCGTTGCATATTTAGTCATGTATTTATTAATAAGTTCAGTCATGTATTCCATGCATCAGATATGCATGTCTAGTTTATAAACTCAGTCTATCAGTGCTTCTCAGTTGAATTGGTCTCATTCGAGGATTAATGTTCCTAAGGAGGAGATATTGTAATACCTCGTGTTTTTTCTTAGCTTGAAAATCAACCCTAGAATTTTAAAGACTTGATTTAAAGATGAATAAACTTTTATACATATGTAATTTCCAATATCTTAACTTTCCATTGCATGAGAAATTGAATAAGCTTTCCGTCAATACCAAATTCGCCCAAATCCGACACTTGGGTGAAGAGTTAGAGCCATTTTAGTAAGATAGTGTACCATCTGGTACTCTAGCGCATCATGGAGGCAGTTCAAATGGAATTTGTCATTTCCCAGTAAGATAACACGATACCACCGCGTTGCGCCACTAGCCTTTCCTCCAATTGTTAGTTTCCAATGAGGTACAACAATATAGCTTAGTCTCATATTTGCCAGTTTCCAATGCACCTAGGTGATCCCACCGCATCGTAGTGAATTACTAGGTCGCATCCAAGGGGTAACGTGATTCCACCACATCGCATTGATGGTCAAATTCCCAGTTGTCCACTTTTCAGCGACATGGTGCGATAGCACCACATCGTGCCAAGGGCCCAGATCGGGATTTTTTAGTTACTTTCCAGTTTTAAATTCTAAGTTTTTAAATTATTCTAGCGGTATTTGAGTCTTTTTCTATGACCCTAGTCAGCCTTTAACATGAAATTCAACCCTAATAAACCTAGTTACACCATTATTCATTTAAACATTCCCAGAATTAAATTATTATCCTCAAGAGGCAAAAACCCAAGTTCAAGAATCAAGGTCAATTCTCAAGAATCTCTCCAAGAACCTTCAAGAACTCTTTTTCTCAGGTACGTTAGGTGTTCATCTATGGGTTTCTTTCACCCATAAAGTCAAAGAATCCCTTTTTAAATATACAAGTCTCAAATTTATGATTTTCATATTTGAATTAGATTAAATTTATGTTCATCATAGTAGTTGGATTTCAATCTATGATTTAAGTTCAATTTTCATGAAATTGAATAGCATGTGTTGTGAATATGTGATTATCTTCATAAACCCTTGAATTTCCAAAGTGATTAATGTGTCTATGATGTTAATTGGCTTTTAAATCCATGATTATTATATGATTAATCAAATTAGATTAGTATTTTTATGGGAAATTATATGAATTGCATGCTAAACTCACAGAATTGTAATTTGGGCATTGTAGTTTCCATGTTTATATATTTTCCATGATTATGTGCATTAAGTTGTGCTCCCCAAGTGTTTGATAGAATGTCCATATGAATTGAATTATGCAATCATGACATGTTGGTATATGTACAAGTTAATGCATTACACATGTTTGATGAAATGTCTCTATGAATGAATTATGACCTAGTAAACATTGTTATGTTATTCAAGATGATGTTTTGCTTTACTTTTCATGCTATTAAGTCCTGGGGGTATTTAATACCCAATAATTTATTTGTTCATCTAGATCTAGTTTTAGTGACAGGATATATTGGTCATTTCATAATCAGTCGTACTCTCAATCCATTACAGAATATAAGAAAACTCAATAAACTCTGTATCAGTCCAGTCTAGTTCAGTATAATCAGTTCGGTGTCTTCCAGTTTGGAGTAGGATTCAGTACTGAGCGAACACAGGGATGAGGGCATTCCTGTTAGTGTAGGGTTTGACCCTTAGTAGAAATCCTTGAGATACATAACTACTTAGCCAGCATAGGTTGAGATGAATTCCTGCTAGATAAGGGTTGACATATCTCTCATGAGTTTTCCTGTCAGTGAGGGCTGACAAAATGTCTTCCGCTAGTTAGTTAAATCACAGCCAGTGTTAGTACTCATGGCATGGTATTAGCACCCTTCCAACTGGGGTTACAGGTTGGACCTCAATTATCTCATAGAAGGGCATGTTGGTTATATAATTACCTCCCACAGTTTTAGTTTCAGTCTTCAGTTTAGAACTTAGTTCAGTTCTACAGAATTAGGTCTGTTAGACACAGTCAATCAGTATCAATAATTCAGTTATCAGAAATTTTAGATATCAGTTATGCAGTATCCAAAACTCAGTACTTAGCTTTGGAAAATTTCAATCATAGTATATGCTTACTCTTATATTTAGTTAGTCTATATCATTTAGTTAGTTATTGTTCATGCATATGAACGCTTGCATTCAGCCTTACCTCAGCTAGCATACCAGTTCATTTCCACTTACTGACACATACTTTCTTGGGCTGTGATATTTCATATCATAGGTTTGAATGCTTAGGTTCCTGACTGCGCTTAGCCAAACTCAGCTAGCAGTAGAAGATTTAGCAGTGAGTCCTCATCTATTGAGGAAATTCTTTTACTTTGGTACTTTAGCTTTGTAATACCCCGAGAATCCCAACCGATAGTAGAAATATGATTAAAGTTCATATTAAATAAATCTTAGTTATTTGGTAGTTTTATGATAAATTTTGATTTGTATTAAAGCTTTAAATACGTCCTAGCTATTAGAAGAATCAAAACATCCAGTACCAATTGAATTCTTGAGAAGGACATTGCCATAGTCAACTTCAAACAAGAATATCTCCCATTATACAAATAATTTTTGATATCATTACCTACCAACGTATAGATAATTGAATTATCTTTCTAATGATACCAATTTTTCCAAAATCCAAATTTGGAGTAAGAAGTTATGGCCATTTTACTGAGAGTTGTCCGAGCTGTCCAGGAGTGACGGACAAGCTGATGGACCATCAAGTTAGTGACGGTACGCCACTTTGGCCATAAAAACTGAAGCATTGAGGGCCTTTTCTGGACCAACATTGATGGTGGGAATGATGGTTAGTCACCAGAGTGATGGTCCGTTACTCTGACCATCAGAATTGTCTGAGACAGCGCTAAAGCACCGTTTTAAAGGGATTTTTGGGTATTTTTTCACCCTATTTAATACACAATCACCCCAAATCAAAGCTCATAACTTCTTCATCCAAAACATCAAATTAGGGTTTATTTCCAAGATCAAAACCCTTATTTCTTCTTCAAGAAAAATCAAGAGAAGTTAAGAAATTAAGAATCTCTCTAAGAACCTTCAAGAAAGAAGTTTCCCCAAGGTATGTAGATGTTGATTCTTAGGTCCCTTTCATCCAAGAAGCTCAAGTACCCTATTCTAAATATCCAAGATTTATGTTTATGAATTTTTAATGATTCTTGTGAGTTGTGATTCATGTTTGTCTACAAAAATCAAGTCTTGGCCTTAGTATGTGGTATTTGTGTGGTAAATGGATTATATACTTGTTGTTGATATTGAATGATCTCCAAGATAGGATATTTATGTGGTTTGTATGAATCTAAAATAATATAAGAGTTAGAAATATGTAAATTTAGTTGTTTATAATGAGTATTTGGGGTATTATACTTATGCCTAAGTTGTGCATGTGAGGTGTTCGATAAAATATCTAAGAGACTAGAATTGTGATCTAATGACAAATGCATGCTACACCCTTATGAAAATAATGACTTCTAAGATATTGTTATGTGGTATGGTTGTTGATGAAATGTTCGTGAAGCTAGGTCGATAGACATATAGCATGTTGTTATATGCACTTGCCTCCATTTATAAGACTTTGAGAACTATAAGTGTCATGAAATTCCCTAGTTAATGAATGGTACCATGATAGTGTGAAATGCCTAAATAAGTGTGAACCTATGCATGTCTAGTGTTTGTTGAAGGACTTGAGTGAACAAGTGGAAATGTGATAGTAGTAAATTCCTCAATTATGTTCCCTTTGACATATGCTAAGTTTTTAACACTGCCAAGTGGTTAGTAAGTAAGTTATGACATGATAGTATGAAGTTTCCCTAAGCATGTGATACCCAAACATATGTCAAGACTGATATAGGTATGAAATAGTTAAGGTAAAAACCTTGTTGAATGGAGTACAATCTAATAGCATGTTTTCCCTACGTTATTATATGATTATTATTCTGAGATGCTTAAAGCAACCCTTTGGTGATTGTGATGATGATTAAAGGTCTATGTTTCCTAAATGCTTGAATGCTTGTGTTGATGAATGAATGATTGTGATGATGAATGGATAATCGTGATGATGCAAGCATAATTATGTTTCACTTTTATGTTATCAAGTCTTGGGGGTATTTATACCCGACAATAGAGCTGTTGCCTAGAGCCGGTGTTAGTTTCACAATAATTCCAATTGAGCAACGATTCTCAGAACTCAGTGAAATAGAAAACTCTGTATCCTCAGACAAGTGTAGAACATAAGAAAACTCTGTAATCTCTGAAATCTCTATAATCACTGTATCACTAGTAATCTATCCCCAGTCCTGTAAAATAGCTCAGATCTCATAGTATTCAAATCATTTAATTCTAATCTCAGAAGTGATTTGAGTAATCTATTCAAGATCTGTATCGTCAGTCAGATACCATGATTTGATAGCTTTTTCCGTTAGATACAAAACAAAGTAATCTTAGCGTAACTCAGTTAGATCTCTTGAGAAACATGATCAGTATCAAATTCAGCTTGGTCTAAGTTCAGTTAAGAATCAGATCAGCGTTTTTCAGTTAGGAGTAGGATTCAACACCGAGTGAGCTTAAGGATGGGAACTCACCTACTAGTAAAGGGTGTGATTCTTAGAAGTAATATTTGCGCTCCCGAACTACGTAGCCAGCATAGGTTGAGACATCATACCTCCTAGTTAATGGTAGATGAGGTGGCTTGACTTATTAGATGAGGGCTCCACCATTCTCATTTGAGTACCTGATAGATGAGGGTCAAATAAAGTTGTCTTTACCAGTGGCGCAGTACTGACACCCTTCCAACTGGGGCACAGGTTGGACCCCAACTTAGCTAGGTGGGGCATGTCGGTTAGAAGACTATTTACCATAATCTCAGATTCAAAATCAGTCTCAGACTTCAACAAAAATATCTGTTCAATGTACAAAATTTAAGGCTGTTAGATACAGGACATCAAGTATGATTATCTGCAAATTTGAAGATCCACTGGTAGATAGGCTGATCTTAAAATCAGTTATCATATCTCAAAATCAGTTATCTAGTATTATTATTATGCACAGATTCAAACACTACCTGCTAGATAGGGTAGATTTCAGTTTTAGTCAATCATTCTTATTTTTAGAAGATTCAGAGACAACCTGTTAGCTAGGGTTGCTATTAGGTTTAGAAGCTTCAGATACTCGTAGTCTTAGTATGTCCAGAAATTTTAGAATTTTAGTA
This sequence comes from Capsicum annuum, assembly GCF_002878395.1. Classification (NCBI taxonomy): domain Eukaryota; kingdom Viridiplantae; phylum Streptophyta; class Magnoliopsida; order Solanales; family Solanaceae; genus Capsicum; species Capsicum annuum. Next base: position 140,067,509 of record NC_061111.1, read on the forward strand.
TATTCAGTATCAGTTATTAGAGTTATTTTAAGTATGCTCAGTGACAGTATGCAAAGTATGATCAGTAATTGTAGATTCTTTATGTATGCTAATCTAGCTCTTGCATATTTTTCAGTTAAGTTATGTTCATGCATAAGCCCTTGCATTTAGCCTTAACTCGTCTACATACTCGATACATTTTTGTACTGACACAATTGCGCTATGGTGTTTTATTTGACACCATAGGTTCAAAGGCACAGGATCCAAAGTTTCCCCATCAGTTCAGTCCCAGTCAGCAGCAGTAGCAGTGAGTCCTCTTCTTTTGAGAATGGATCTCAGTTTACTACTATTGCATCAAATTTTTGTTTATATTTTTTGTTGACAGAGTTAGTTGGGGACATGTCCCATCAACTTCACAGTTCAGACAATTTAGAGGCTTTTCAGACGAATGTTGATGTATTAGTATTCATTTTTTAGTTTTGAGTATATGTAGATGTATTGAACTTTATGGACAATTTCCATATTTATTTTAGATATTATGCAGTGTACAGGTACATATATTAATAAAGGGTTAGCTTATGGTCCTCCGGGTCCATAAGCACCGTGTGATGTCTTGAGATCGGATCTTAGGGCATTACAAATGTGGTATCAGAGGATAAGGTTCAATAGTGTCCTCGGGAGCCTAAAAAGATGCATCTAGTAGAGTCTTGTGCATGGGTGTGTAGCGCACCACATTTATGTACAAGAGGATACAAGATGTTCTTAGGAGTAGTTTCCCTTCTTTCAGTGATCATGGTATATGATTAAGCATGAGCTCAAGCTGATTCTCAGTCTAATCCACTTCTTTCTTTTGATTATAAAGTATGCCTCCTCACAGAGATTTTGTCCATAGGGTGGATGACCAGGCCCCACAGCCAGTAGATTCTTAGAATAAGAGTGTGTCACATGCAAAGTTTCGGGCAGCTTTCTAGGCGCTAGCCCAAGCTGTGACTGATGTTCAGAGTACTCGCCAGGCTGCAGACCCACCTAAGCATGATGAGAATTTTGCCGTAGCCAAGGTTAGAAATTTTATGCAAATAAACCTGCCAGAATTCTTTGGGTCAGTAGTAGGTGAGGACCCGCGGTATTATCTAGAATACGTGAAGAAGATCACCCAGGATATGTATGTTTCTGAGGATGAGAGTGTGGAATTAGCATCTTATAGGCTAAAAAATATTGCTCATGATTGGGTAGTGATGTGGGAGAAGAGTAGAGGGGAGAATGCAGCTCTTCTGACTTGGTCAGAGTTTTAGAGTGCCTTTCTAGATAGATTTTTCCCGCTAGAGATGAGAGGGGCTAAGGTAGAAAAGTTTATGAACCTAAGGCAAGGTTCTATGACTATGAGAGAGTATTGTCTTAAGTTCAACCAATTATCTAAGTATGTTCTCGACTTGATAGCTGACCCTAGAACGAGTATGAGTAAGTTTTTTACTGGGGTATCGGGTGATGTGTTGAAAGAGTGTAGAGCCGCTATGCTTAATAGAGGCATGGATCTTTCTAGGCTAATGATGCATGCACAATAAATTGAGGTAGGTAAAATAAAAGAAAGAGAGAGAGTGAGTAAGAAAACCAGAACAAGTAGCCATAGTTTCTCATAAGCAGGGTCATAGAGTTGTAACCATTTTTACCATAGTCAGAAGTTTTTAGTCCCAGCTCCATCCTTAGCTAGTGCGCGATGCTCCAAGATCTAGAGTAGTGAGAGTAGGGGTCTTACCTACCCACTGCATAAAGAATATGGTATGAATCATAAGGTTGTATGTAGAGCTGGTACTGATGTGTGTTTTAGATATGGCAAGCAAGGTCACAAAATTTGAGATTGTCGTAAGCCAGGTCCCCAAAGTCAGCAAAGTCGTTCTTCAACTCATAACAAATTTTATGCACTTCAGACTCACCAAGATCATGAAAATTTCCCTAACATATATCCGGGTAGGTTATGATCCCTTCATATTTTTGATATGAATTATTAGATACCTTGCTTCCATTTTGAGCTTATATGTTAGCATGAGTCATGTATGATTTTTAGATCTCATTCAGTCAATTACGACCTAGTCTGTAGGTGCCCCGCGCACCACACCAATATTTTAGTGAAGTGTGTTTAGAGGGACATAGAGTCCCAAGAGGGAGATACCCCATGGAATTATGATGTTGCATGTCATTCGATTTATCCAGATGCATGTTCATATTTTCTTTATGAAGTTACGATCAGTCGTTATTGCATTGTCAAGTCGTGTTTTTGAAAATCAGCTTAGCTGGACATCTATGCATCAGATATGCTCGCCCAGTGTGAGAGCTCAGTATGTCAGTCGTTCCAGTTACGTATTAATGCCTTGACATATTTTTGTGTCTTGAATAAGTTCTGTTGATCCGTATTCTCAGTCTATCAAGCGACATTCGAGGATGAATGTTCCCAAGGGGGAGATATTGTAATACCCTGAGAATCCCAAACGATAGTAGAACCATGATTAAAGATCATGTTAACTAAATCTTAGTGATTTTGTAGTTTTATTATCAATTTTGATATGTATTAAGGCCTTCAATACATCCTAGATATTAGACGAATCAAAACATCCCTTACCGATTGAATTCTTGAGAAGGACATTGTCATAGTCAACTTCAAACAAGCATATCTCCCATTATACAAAGAATTTTTGAGATCATGACTAACTAATAGATAGATAATTGAATTATATTTCCAAGATACAAATTTCACAAAAATACGATATTGGAGTAAGAAGTTATGGCTGTTTTACTGAGAGCTATCCTACCTGTCTAAGAGTAACGGCCAAGCTGACGGACCGTCAAGTTAGTGATGAACCGCCACTTTGGCCATAAAAACTGAAGCAGTGAGGGAATTTTATGGACCAAAAGTGATGGTGGGAGTGATGGTTAGTCACCAGAGTGACGGCCCATCACTCTGACCATCAGAATTATCTGAGACAGCGCTGAAGCACCGTTTTAAAGGGATTTTTTGGTCATTTTTCACCCTATTTAATACCCAATCACACCAAATCAAAGCTCATAACTTCTTCTTCATCCACAACATCAAATTAGAGTTTATTTCCAAGATCAAAACCCTTATTTCTTCTTCAAGAAAAATCAAGAGAAGTTAAGAAATTAAGAATCTCTCCAAGAACCTTCAAGAAAGAAGTTTCCCCAAGGTATGTAGATGATGATTATTGGGTCCCTTTCATCCAAGAAGCTCAAGTACCCTTTTATAAATGTCCAATATTTATGTTTATGAATTTTTAATGATTCTTGTGAGTTGTGATTAATGTTTGTCTACAAGAATCAAGTCTTGGCCTTCGTATGTGGTATTTGTGTGGTAAATGGATTATATACTTTTTGTTGATGTTGAATGATCTCCAAGATGGGATATTTATGTGGTTTGTATGAATGTATGATAATATATGAGTTGGAAACATGTAAATTTAGTTGTTCATGATGAGTAGTTGGGTTATTATACTTATTCCTAAGTTGTGCATGTGAGGTGTTCGATAACATGTCTAAGAGACTAGAAATCAAGCATTGTAGTTAAATTGTGATCTAATGACAAATGCATGCTACACCCTTATGAAAATAATGACTTCTAAGATATTGTTATGTGTTATGGTTGTTGATGAAATGTTCATGAAGCTAGGTCAATGGACGTATGGCATGTTGTTATATGCGCTTCTCTCCATGTATAAGACTTTGAGAACTATGAGTGTCATGAAATTCCCTACTTAATGAATTATACCATGATAGTATGAAATGCCCAAATAAGTATGAACCAATGCATGTATAGTGTTTGTTGAAGGACCTTAGTGGACAAGTGGAGATGTGATAGTAGTAAATTCCCCAATTATGTGCCCTTTGATATATGCTAAGTTTTTAATACATGCCAAGTGGTTAGCAAGTAAGTTATGACATGATAGTATGAAGTTTCCCTTAGCCATATGATACCCAAACATATGTCAAGACTGATATAGGTATGAAATAGATGAGGTAAAAACCTTGTTGAATAGAGTACGATCTAATATCATGTTTTCCCTATTTTATTATATGATTATTATTCTGAGATACTTAAAGTGACCTTTGGTGATTGTGATGATGAACAGAGGCCTATGTTTTCTAAATGCTTGAATGCTTGTGTTGATGAATGAATGATTGTGATGATGAGTTGATGATCGTGATGATGCAAGCATGATTATGTTTCACTTTTATGTTATCGAGTCCTGGGGGTATTTATACCCGACAATAGAGTTGTTGTCTGGAGCTGGTGTCAGTTTTACGATAATTTCAATCAAGCTACGATTCTCAAAACTCAATAAACTACAGAACTCTGTATCCTTAGATAAGAGCACAACATAAGAAAACTCTGTAATCTCAAAAATCTCTGTAATCACTGTATCGCTAATAATCTAGCCCTAGTCCTATTAATTAGCTCAGATCTAATAATATTCAAATAATTCAATTCTAATCTCAGAAGTAATTTGAGTAATCTATTAAAGCTCTGTATCATTAGTCAGATACCATGATTCGATACCTTTTTCCGTCAGATATGGAACTAAGTAATCTCAGTGTAACTTAGTCCAATCACTTGAGAAACATGATTAGTATCAAATTTAGCACAGTCTAAGCTCAATTAAGAATTAGATCAGTGTCTTTCAGTTGGGATTAGGATATGGGAACTGGCCTACTAGTAGAGGGTGTGATTCTTAGAAGCAATCGTTGCACTCCTAAACTTTATATCCAGCATAGGTTGAGACATCATACCTGCTAGTTGAGGGTAGATAAGGTGGCTTGACCTATTAGATGAGGGCTCCACCGTTCTCATTTAAGTACCTGATAGATAAGGGTCAAATAAAGTTATCTTTACCAGTGGCGCGATACTAACACCCCTCCAACTGGGGCACAGGTTGGACCCCGACATAGCTAGGCGGGGCATGTCGGTTAAAAGACTACTTCCCACTATCTCAGTTTCAAAATCAGTCTCATATTTCAAGAAAGAGCTTAGTTCAGTGTACAAAATACAAGGTTGTTAGATATAGGCCATTAAGTATGATTATCTGCAAATTTGAAGATCCTCTACTAGATAAGCCAATCTCAAAATCAGTTATCAGATCTCAAAATCAGTTATGTAGTATTATTATCCATAGATTCAGAGACTACCTGCTAGATATGGTTGATTTCAGTTACAGTTAATCATTCTTATTATTAGCAAATTCGGATACAACCTGTTAGCTAGGGTTGCTATCATTTTTAGAAGCTTCTGATACTGGTAGTCTCCGTATGTCCAAAAATTTTAGAATTTCAGTATATTCAGTATCAGTTACCAAAGTTATTCCAAGTATGCTCAGTGACAGTATGCACAGTATGTTTAGTAATTACAGATTCTTTATGTATGCTAATCTAGCTCTTGTATATTATTCAGTTAAGTTATGTTCATACGTAAGCCCTTGCATTTAGCCTTACCTCGTCTACATACTCGGCATATTTTTGTACTGAAGCATTTGCTCTATGGTGTTTTATTTAACACCATAGATTCTGAGGAATAGGATCCAGAATATCCATATTATATCAGTCCTAGTCAGCAGCAGTCTTTTTTGAAGGAAGAATCTCAGTTTACTATTATTGCATCAGATTTTGTTTATATTTTCAGTTGACAGAGTTAGTTGGGGACATGTCTCATCAACTTCATAGTTCAGGCAGTTTATAGGCTTTTTAAACGGATGTTAATGTATTAGTATTCAGTTTTCAACTTTGAGTATGTGCAGATGTATTAAACCTTATGGGCTGTTTATGTATTTATTTTAGATATTTTGTAGTGTACAGGTACAGATATCAGTAAAGGGTTAACTTGTGGTCCGTCGGGTCTATAAGCACCGTGTGATATCTCGAGATGGGATCACAGGGCATTACAACCTTAGCTATATTTTAGTAGATGAAGTTAGTCGACGAATTTTCCCATCAACTCCACTTTCAAAAAGATTCAGTTAAAGGCTTTTCAAACTAGATTTTCAGACAGTATTTTAGATTCAGATGTTATATTTTATCAGTATTTAAGATGTTTTGAACCTTATCAAATTTCAACCCATTTTTCTGTATAAATTTCAGCATTATTATTAAGTGCTCATAGCAGATATCATTTATAAGTTAGTTTGTGATCCTTCGGGTTCGTAAGCACCGTGTGATGACTAAGGGGTAGTCTTGGATTGTTATAGTGCAAGTGTGTTGGTTGTGATGTATTTATATAGATTTTAGTTTGCTGATGATGGGTTCTAGTATTTCTTGGTTAAATAGGATGGGATTTGTGGGTGAAAACCCCAAAAACTCAAATGGGTTTGATGGGTGAAAATCCCAAACTCTTGACAGCTCAAATTATCCTTGGGTACCATCCTAAAAATATGGGTGCCTAATTGAGGTACTGGGTGGCTTTATTTGACACACTTGTTAGGCACTCAAAAGAGTCTATGAGTGACATCTTTGACATTTTGTTGAAAAACTAACCTCAAGGACTTTCAACCTAGCCTACCACATCAACAACGATTAGAATTTACACCGAATTCCACGAATCTATTCCTAACTTGCCCTTAGGAAATCATAACCCCAAGATCCATTCCTAATTGATCACACTCTAATTATTCTTAGTCTCAAATTATTTCCTTAGATCCCAAGAATTGCTTTTACATTCAAAACCATTTTCAAACACCTTACTAATCTTGTACTATAGGTTTGAATAAAGTTAGTAATTCTCATTTCAAACGTACTCAATTGCCACACACATTGTTCCTCGTGGATTCAACCATGACTCTTAGTTGGGTAAATATGTTAACAATGTCCGCCTTGCACTCAAATTAACATGTAAGTTGAGCATTATCAGACTAGACTACACTGGTGAAACCCATCAACATCCTCAACCGTAGCCCCTTTCTTATTTGTAAACAATTACTTTGTAAACCTAACGTATCCAAACATCTGCTCGAATACCTCAAGAAGAGGTATGTTCAAGCTCAACTCTTTTAACATCTGAATAAATCAAATGAACTTTACTTCCTCTCTCTTTTGCTTCAGTCTCTGAGGAAAAGGTGGGTGTGGTCTTGGAAATTGTATTATTTCTAACTCAAAGACCGAACCCTTACCTTTGTCTTCATTAATTTTACCATTACCTCCCATTGCAATTTCTAACTCTACAACTAGTTTCTTTAGTGTATCATCAACTTTATGCCTTGGTGCTTTCACAGCAGGTAATGGGGGATCCATAGTAGTCATACCATTCTTTGTGGTAAAGTCAAGAACATGACCATTATTCTTTTAATTTTAAGCAGTGTTGCTCGGAAGGGTACCGGCTACCTCTAGTTCTATGCTGCTAACATCTGCTTAAATTGTTACTCCAACTGCTTTTAGTAGTGGCATAGGATTCAACCTTCTGGGTTAACCCTGAAATGTCAACCTTGATCTCCTAAAGGTTGTTTTTCTAATTTTTTTTTACCTTTTACTAGCATAGTCAGCATCTCATCAATTCTTGATTTTGTATCTCAACTGTCAGGTGGAATGTACCTATCTCTCTTCTCTCTATTATCATCCTTCTTTCTCCTATCACCATTTATCTCCCTACTATAGTCTCTATATTTGTCGAAATAGTTACAACCTGGGTTTTTGTAACCTTTGGCTCAGAAACCCGCAACTGACGATCCAGATAGTTTGCTTCCTCCTTTAATTCTGACTCATAAGCTTTGGAAGCTAAACCATGTGCTCCTACTGCATTAACTTTTTTGGAACCTGTTGCTACAAATAACTTTGCCAATAACCCAAGACCATTTCTCCACAGCGCAACATCTTGCGCTACTGAATCATCAACTATTTTTTTCTAACATAAGGCACCAATAGCATATGTTCCATATCCTCTCCCAGCCTCCCAAGTTTGCCACCCTCGGTTAGTGAGTGATATCTGACCTAGCATTTCCAAAGTTGCTACCCAATATAGTTTCATAAATGCTCCTCTAGAGATGGTGTCTACCATGGCTCTAAAACTGATGATAAGGGCTCTGTAGAATATCTCCAATAAGCTTGAACTTGAAATCTGATGGTTGGTAACCATACTCAGCTTCTTATTGAACCTGAACCAAGCCCCATACATGGATTCTGACTGAATCTGCCTAAAATTATAAATTTCATCCTTAAGCTACAATATCTTAGATAGAGGAATGAACTAATTCAAGAATTTCCAGTGAAACTCATTTCATATAGTGATAAATCCTCATAGCAATTACCCTATTTATAATGATGCTTCTATAGAAATTAAGAAAGGGAACAACCTTAGTCTAAGCGCTTCCTGATTTACCCTTGGATTTGAGTACAAACTAAAGATCGTAATGAAATTTGCAAGGTATAAATTTGCATCATCTGTAGGCAAACCTGCAAAAACATCCCTCAGATTTCAGAGCTGAATCATTACTCTTGTTATGTCACACTTAATACCTGGGCTTAAAATGGGAAGAATAATGGCTCCCATATCTATCGGCTCAACATACCCCAGATCCTCTCAACAGCCTTATATGGCTGCAAATATTGGAATGTTGGGATCACTTGAGCATGAACACCTCTAGATCTATTCTAATATCCATCGAGTATTGCTCGACAATCTGCTTCTCTCCTTTGCATAACTAACTCTACCTCTCGGGCTATCTGTTAACCATCTTTTTCCCTCATCTAATTATTATCTTATACTAGTAGCACCCCTATCTAATGGAAAAAAATGTCTTGTACTCCTTCAAGAGGAGGGGGAGGCACCTGGTGTGCATCATCATGAACCTATTTAGGAATATCACCTCTTTATGGCTATGTCATCCTTTTGTGTTTGTAGGATCCTCTATGGATTCAGATTTACTGAGAGTAAGGGATTTTCTCTACTCCGTGTGCTAGGCATATACTGGTGTATACCCTACTAAGAATAAAAACAAAAAGACCAAAAAACTGCAAAACCTCAATTGACAACTAAACACCATATCCCCAGTAATGGCACCAAAATTTGATAAAGCTATCAAATATTGTAACCCAATAAAGGTTGGGTCAAATATCAAGGGAATAAGTGGAATTTTAGCTTTCAGCAACTATAATCAATGGGAAAACTGGAAAAAAGAAAATAGGGGGACTGAAGTATCGATTTATAACAAGTATCTACTATAAAATTTTGTGGTAATCAGATGTCAGTGAACACTAGGATTGTCTCCCCCTAGCTTCTTAATGTCATAGGCTTATATTCTTTATTGAACTATCCTGATACCTTGCATGCAAAATCTGATAAGTTATGTACCAGAAACCTTTTTTTGGACTAGCTGATAGATTTCACCCTTTACCTTTTGAGTCTCAGGATGTCTCCTTACTAAACCTTATCCTAGATCCTAGTTAACTATTACCTTTTGAGTCTCTAGTTATTAGATTAAAGTTAACCAACTTTCTTACATAACACCTACTAGCATGGATTGACATTTAAACTTCCTATTATGGTTGTAATTATCTTTTCCTTGTAACTACTCCTCTTTTGGAGTAAGTAGCAATAATGTAGGCGGGATCCTAACGTTTGCAACCGCTAAGATAGCCATTAAAGTGAAGATGATACAATTTATGCATGGGTGTTGATTTAGAACAATATAGCACTTCCCTACTTTGTCATTCCGACAGGGTTTCCACAAACCTAGCTAAGGGTTTTTTGCCACTCGTGCTTGTAAGGTAATCAATAATATTCATAATTGAAAGCATAAGATGTAATCACAATTATAACAACTTAAAACCCAAAACTTTAACTGAATTATTCAGGAAAGGTAAATATTACAGATTTCCAAGACCAAAATCCAATCTCAGAATCAAAATACATTTGTAAGTATCAAGAGTGCATAACTTCTACTGAAAAACACATAAGGGATATTTATAGTAAATGAGGAAACCCTAAAGATCAAAGTCCCCATGAAAAAGGACAAAAAGGGTCGATGGCTACTTACCTGTGTCTACTTGAGTCCTGCCAGTAGGCACATGTGCCATATGTGGCCTTCCCCTGGGCATACGTAGACATGGGTAAGTGCCAGAATAATTTCCTACATTGTCTACTCTTTGGACATTACACTTTTGGCACTTACCTTACGCACATGCGATCCGTATATGCTATCTGTAGTCTGTATGTTGACGTAGGTAAGTATCAAAAGTTCATTTTTAACTCTTTAACTCTCTAGATCTCTAATACTGATTCTTACCTTAGTCAGATACGGACCACATGTGCTATATGTGATCCACATGTAGACATAGGTAAGTGTCAGGCCTTCCAATTCTTGTAACCAAACCTCCAAACTTCAAGTTTCAACACATGCTTTGGTCACGTGCATTCGAGAAGTGTCACAAATACCCAAAAATGATAAAGTAAGTAGCCAAAAACACTGTTTTTCATCTTTTTCATGAACTTCCCCTCCAAAACATAGTTTTATGCTAAACATACCCATACCATATCATATTTAACAAAACAACTTAAGAAACTAGCATATTTTGATTGTTTTAAGCATCAAAAGTGTTATATTTCTGTAGCACTTCAGCATATAGGAACCAACTTTGTACTTGTGATTGCTTGTGTTAATGCGTTATTATTTTGAATTGTCTAATTCTTAGATACGGTGATATTTGCATGTGTTGATGCCTTATGTTATAATGTCATTCTGATTTGATTACTATTTATATATAGTGATGATGGGAATGATTCATTGTAATACCCCATACTTTTCCTAGCTTAATTTTGCTATAGAATGTCAAAGGTTACCTTCAAAAATTAATATCTTTTTATACATATAGAATTTTCTAGATTTAAACCCTCTATTGTGTAAAATATTGAATAAGATTTCCATTGATACCAAATTCGGTAAATCTGATACTCAGTTGAGAAGTTATGGCATTTTTAGTATAGCAGTACTCTATCTGGGCAATCACCGTTTTGCGATGAAGGTTAAATTAACATTTCTTAAATTCCAATGGACCACCGTGATAAGCTTGCATCACGGTGAGGTCTAATTTCTCATTTTTCAATCTCTAGTAGGCCAACGCGATGGTACTACCTCATGACGATAGCCTAAAGGGAATTCCAATATAGTACCGCGATTGGCCTATGTCATAGAGAAATAACAGTTCCTAATTATCAAAATACAGTGGGGCAATGCGATAGCTCCGCATCGCAAAGGTTCCCAATTTCCCATTCATCAGTTATCAGTGAGCCACTGCGATAGTGGCATGTCACGGTGGCATGTTAAATTGGGATTTTAGTTCCCCTTTCTAGTTCTAATTAAAGTTTAAATAGGGGGATTTTGGCCTATTCCCAAGCCCCCAATTCTTGAACAACACTAGATTGAACCTTTTCTAAGCCTATTATGCTTATTCTTCATCTATTCTGTCTCACAGCAAAACCCTAGAGCACAAAGCTTACTCTCCAAGAAATCAAATTCCTCCGTTGTTTCTGAAGAAAGCTCTGAATTGAGGATTCCCAATTCAATATAATCAAGAATGCATCTTCAATAACTCAAATAGGAATCAAAAATTCAAGATTTTTTATGTAATCATCAATTAAGGTATGTGGGATTTACGAACAAGGATCCTCTTTCATCCTTATACCCAAAACAAAGTTTTTATATCAAATTTATATGATTTTGAATGATTATACATGAGATTTAAATTAGGGTTCACACCCATTATCGCTAATTGCAAGATTTTGAGATTTCAAGTGTTTTAGAAGTTGAATCGAATGTCTATTTTCTTAATTTCATGCCTGTTGCAGTAAATTTCAGATTTTGAGTTGAATTATCATTGTTTTCATTACCAAGCATGATTATTATGATGTTTTTACATGAGATTGATGCATGGGTTACTATCCCAAGATTGAATATTACTATTTCAAGAATGATTATGCTTTAAGCAACAGATGATCAGTTTATTTTTAGATTTTCAATAAAGATGGGACTTTTGATCCTCAAATAAGATTTGGTATCCACATTACAGATTCATTATAGATTACACAATGCAGAATATCTTTACTTACAGTTTGAATAAGATAAATACATAATTGGTTTTATAATAAACCCTTATGCTAGTTTTTAAAGTGGATTTCCAATATAATGAGTGCAGATTAAAGGGAGTAGTATTTAGCACTGAGCGGAAAGTGTAGGATTCGTGCCTTATCTTCCATAGAACTACGTAGCCAATATAAGTACAGATTATCAAATTATTCCCATTTTTATATGGATGACAAATACAGATGTGATAACTTAGCTTAGATTATACTCCTTGGCAATAGTATGATACCTCTCCCCATCATGACGTTTTCTCCATAGGGGAAAAAGACGTTGGACTTCATGTTACCTCATATGGTTTATGCCGGTTAGAAGAACCTCTCTACTAGTAAAATTAAATAAACAGCTTTTGAGTATTTTCCCTAATTGAAAAGTTTTGTAAAATAGTCTTTAAAAAGAGAAAGATTACAGAATGATCTTAATAGAAAAGATTTTAGAAAACTAAGTGTAAAGGCTCACAAGTTTATTCAGATTATACTTTGTAGAATGACATTAGCTATAGATTTCAACTTTTAGATTTTGGATACAGAAATGAGTCCTTTCTACACTTAGACAGCATGATCTACAAACAAATCACTAGTACAACTTTTAGAACTAAATGTTATGACTCCCAAGATTTATTAAATATATTTTACAACTCATGATTACAAATTTTAGTTTCCCAGTTACTTAAGCATATATGTGTCATTTATATTTGGTATGCATTATTTTACAAATGATGATGATGATGAATGATATGCTATTTTTACATATGAATTTCACCCCCATATACTCAGTAAATCCTCAAAGTACTGATCCACATATACGTCTATGTGCTACATTATCTTATAATGTAGGTTTAGGTGCTCAGTTTCCACAGCGAGAGTGATTTTGAACATCTCCATCTATATCTCGATAGTTGGTGAGTCCTCATAGTTTGGAGAATTAGTCATTAATTTTATTTTTAGCTTAACAGATTAGATGATCCTGTATTTTTAGACAGTTTGAGTCAGCTAGGGGTTTGTCCCAGTGGCTCTCTAGTTATTAGTAGTAAAGTCTTGTTAGACTTCTAGATTTTATTTAGACGTACAGTATTTGGTTTTTTGAGATTATATTCAGATTATTTTGAGTTATTTTAGATAGTTTTCTACCTATAGTATGACTCTTATGTCTATGTTTCCTTTATTATATGATTCAAACTTAGTAATAGGAAGACAGGGTTAGATTAAGGCTACTCATAGTCTTGAGCATCGTGTGACATCTAGGGTCCAGGTTTTGGGGCATTATAAACTTGGTATCAAAGCCTAACATTTATAAGAGTCCTAAGGTGTCAGACAAGCCACGTTACATAGAGTCTTGATCATGGGTGTAAAGCTCGCCACATTTATGAGCAAAAGGCTATGGGACATCCTTAGGAAATCATCTCATTCTTTCATGGCATATTGTGCTTATATATCTTTATTTTATTTTTAATTGTGCTCTTATATAACAGTTGAATATGCCTCCTCATAGAACTAATGCTCGCAGAAATGATAACCAGTCACTCCAGCCTGTCGATCCTCTAAATAAGAATGTATCCCATGTTGAGTTTAGGGCTTCCTTTTAGGTGTTAGCCCAGGCAGTGAATACTAATATTTAGGGAAACCATCAGGCTATAGTACCACTTCAGTAGAATGGTAATTTATCAGCAACCAAAATTAGAGATTTTATGAGAATCAATCCGCTAGAGTTCTTTGGGTCGAAAGCTGATGATGACCCACAACTTTTTTATATGAGCTGAAGAAGATCACCCAAATTATATCTGTTTATGAGGAGGAGAGTGTAGATTTGGAATCCTATAGATTAAAGGATATAGCATATGATTAGGTAGTTATGTGGAAAAATGGTAGAGGTGAGAATGCAGCTCCTCTAAGCTGGTAGATATTTAGAGATGCTTTTCTAGATAGGTTCTTTTCGTAGGAAATCAGACAAGTAAAGATAGAGGAATTTATGAACCTGAGGCATTGCTCAATGATGGTGAAGGAGTACTATATTAAGTTCAACCATTTGTGTAAGTATGCCCCTGATATGATGGTTGATCCTAGAAAAATTATGAGTAAGTTTGTTACTGGAGTATCTGGTTTGGCAGTCAAAGAGTGTAGAACTGACATACTTATTAGAGACATGAATCTGGCTAGGTTGATGATTCATGCTCAGTAGATTAAGGAAAAGAAGTTGAAGGGAAAATATAAAAGTAATAAGACTAGAACAGGGCAGTTTGAGTATGGCTGGACTAGGTCTCAAGGGGGAAATTGTTTGCAATTTCAGAATCGTTCTTCTATGCTAGCTCTATCTTCAGCTATTGCTCCTACTTCTAGAGCTAACCAAGCGCAGTGGGGTAAGTCTTCTATGTGCATATCTCATAAAAGTATGAGTGGAAGACCCAGTTATCCTCCATGTGCTAAGTATAGTAAGAATTATCCTAGTGAGTGTTTGGTTGGATAGAAGTATTGTTATAGTTGTGGTAAGTTGGTTCATGGAATCAGAGAGTGTTAGCATGCTAATCAGGGAAACAAAGATATTCATCTCCAGACTCAGGCCACTAGTGCACTAGATCCTTTAGGTCGCCCAATCCCTCCTCAGGGTGCATCCTCCAATACCAGTGGCAGTCAGCACCAGAATCAGTTTTATGCCTTACCATCTCAGTAGGAGCAGGAGAATTCACTATATATTGTTATTGGTATGCTTCGTTTCTTTCATTTTGATGTTTATATTTTGTTAGACCCTAGGTCGGGTTCCTCTTATGGAACCTCATTAGTTGCAGGGAATTTTGAAACATGTCCTAAAAAGATCTCTGAGCCTTTCTTCGTTTCTCCCTAAGTGAGTGAGTTAGTTGTTGCCAAACAGATCTATAGAAAGTGTCCTATCACTATCATTCATAAAATCATGTTAACAGACTTAATAGAGTTAGATATGGTTAACTTTGATCTTATTCTTGGTATGGATTAGATGTTCTCCTATTATGCATCCATAGATTGTCGCACATGAGTGGTGAAGTTTCAGTTTCTAGATAAGCCAGTCTTTGAGTGGGAAGGAAATTCAGTATCTCCCAAAAGTCATTTCATATCTTATCTTAACACCACAAAGTTGATATCCAAAGGGTGCATCTATCATCTAGTTCGAGTCAAAGACACTAAGTTTGATACTCTAATAGTAAAGTCAGTTAATATAGTCAATGAATTTCCTGATATTTTTCCTAAACATTTGTCAAGGGTACCTCTCAATAGGGAAATAAAATTTGGGATTGATCTTCTCCTAGATACTCAGCCTATATCTATTCCTCCATATCATATGGCTCCATCCAAGCTTAAAGAGTTAAAAGAGCATCTTAAAGATCTTTTAGACAAAGGTTTTATAAGGCCCGATATTTCTCCATGGGGAAGTCCTGAACTATTTATGCAAAAGAAGGATGGTTCTTTGCGAATATGCATTGACTATCGCTAGCTGAATAAAGTCACAGTCAAAAACAAATATCCTCTTCCTAGAATTTATGACTATATGATCAACTCCTAGGTGCAATATACTTCTCCAAGATAGACCTTAGATTCGGCTATCATCATCTTAGAGTAAGAGAATGATATATTCTAAAGACAACTTTCAGAACCCATTATGGTCATTTTGAGTTTCTAGTCAGGTCCTTAAGACAAACAAATTCCCCAGCTGCCTTCATGAAGATGATGAATAGAGTGTTCAGACAGTATCTGGACATGTCTGTCATAGTCTTTATTGATGATATTCTTATCTATTTTTGTAGTGAGGACGATCATGCAGACCATCTTAGAATTGTACTGCAAACTCTTAGAGATCACCAGTTGTTCACCAAATTTAGTGATCTTGGGCATATTTGTATGTCCAAAAACCATTATTTACCAATATTTGGATTTATTTTTAGAATAAAAATTGTGTTAATTATATTGAGTTTTAAGCTAAATTGTGTTTTGTGGATAACCACTGTGATTAGAGATGCAGGGTAAATTTCCCATAGATTCGGATAATAATAGGGTGCATATCATGATGATGTGAAAGACCATGTTAATCAAGTCCAAGAATATGTGTAGATGCACGAAAGAAATAATAAAAGTAAGGAGCTGAGGAAGTAGGAGCATTAAGAGAAGAAATGGAGAAACATTCCAGTGATGCGACGCTATTTGAAGCGCATCGCATCGACTGGTAAAAGTTGTGCCTTAGCCAAAATTTTATGAGAACCTTCCATTACATCGACACAAATTAAACACATCGCATTGATGAATAATTTATGAGAGTTAGTTAGATTTTTAGATGACAATTCCAGTGACATGATGCAATGTCAATGCGTCGTATCGTGTGTTGAAGAAGTTAACTTAGACAGATTTTTAAAGGCAAATTCCAATACATAAACGTGATGTTGATGCGATGCATTGGCTTGGATGATGTGATTAGTGATGCATCATGTTAAGTGTGCAAATCTGGTGAAATTTTCCCAAGTATAAAAGGAACACATGAGCACAATTCCAAACACTTTTGGCAAGCATAGTAACAGCAAAAAAGCATAGAATTCTTTTTTTTAAGGTTCTTATTATTTGTTTTGCACTTCCTTACTTCAAGATTAATTTTGGGTATGATTAATTACTTATTTTTGATGTTTAATTTAAACATGAGTGGCTAAGTACCATTGTTCTAGGGTTAAGGCCAAGAACATGATTACTCTTTGATATTTTTTATAGTTGTTTCTTTTTGTATTATAATCTGGGTTGTTCTTAATTTCTTAAGCTTACTATTTTGATGAGTGGCCACCATTAGAATAAATTTATATTTCTACGTGGATCTGGGAAGAGAATCGTGGGATAGAACAAAAAAATTAAGAAACATGGTTCTTACCCTTTTATAAAATAAGGGGTGTGAATTAACATCTAGGATAGGGATATACCTAGAAGCCTTGTTTGGTTCAATTGCAAGAAGATAACTTTATGAATATAGATGAATTATTGTATCTCTGCAAGTGTTGTAGCTGTAATATGCAATAAATAGAATATTTGAGGTTGGGAGAAAAAGATCGTAGCCTAAACCTTGCGAACCAACATCCCGATAACCAATTAGAATGCTATAAGAAAAGAAATTTGTATGATTTTTTTAAAAGCCTCAAACCTGGAATTCTTATCATTACTGTTTACATCCATTTCTTGCTTCGCACTAGTCAGAAACATTTATTTCTTAGTTAATAATTTACATTTTTATTCTTAATTTCAAAACCATCTTGATAATTTACAACACTTACTACTCATTGTCTAAAACTAAAAGTTGGTTAAATTTCTAGTTGCTTAGTTCTCGTGGGAACGATATCTGATTTCTAAATCACTATATTACTTGTACGATGACGTTCACTTGCGTGTGTGTTTGAGTCATAATAAGTTTTTGGCGCCATTATCGGGGACTAATATAATTAGTAAATTGCTAAATTTTTGGTTTTTGATATTAAGTTTAAGTGTTAACAACTTGATCTTAGCGGCTGAATTTTTGCAGGCATAGCTGAATAAAGGACTTCCGAGAGATAAAAAATTGGTAGAGCCTTTTATAGAACTAGAATAGATCTTTTAACAAAGGCGAAGAGTGGCTGAACAAAGAAATGAACTAGTCGATCCAAATGCTGGAAATGTCCTACCTCTGATTATTCCAGTTGTTCTTGCTCAACCAGCTACTAGACCTGTTCATGAAGTGGAAATCCCACTCATGAACCATGTGACGAACAAAATTCGTAAGTCAGAACCAGGTGGTCAATTTGATTTGAAGCAGAATATAGTGAAATTCTAAATTCAGTGAGGCAATTCCATGTCCTTTCACAAGAAGATGCGCAGCAACACATACAAACCTTCCTGGAAATAAATGATACTTACATTCCTGAAGGGGTGAGTTCTGATTATGTTAGATTGACGCTCTTTCCTTTCTCTCTAATAGGGGAAGTAAAAAGGTGGTTACATCCTGAACCACCACTCTCCATCACATCATGGGAAGATATACCTTGGAAGTTCCTTATTAAATTCTTTCCATCTAGAAAACTACATGCTTGAGGAGTGAGATCTTGAGTTTTAGACAGAAAGAAGGAGAGAATCTCTACCAAGATTGGGAGAGATTTTAAGGTATGCTCAAAAATTAACCTCACCATCATCAGTCCAATGATGTTCTTGTTCATACTTTCATTGAGGGATTGGAGCAACACTCGAAGATTCTTTTGGATTCAACAGTAGGTGGAAAGGATATTGAGAAGATGTATGAAGAATTGTACACATTACTGAATCAAATTTCACAAAGGAATCCTGACCGGCATACTGATTCAAGGAGTACTCCTAAGAAGGTTGTAGGTTTATTGGAGTTAGACCAGTTCAATGCATTACAAACACATATTACATCCATGCAAAATCATATGATTACTAAACTTAATAACATAAAGTTAGGAGTTACACAAATAGCAAGCATAGCTAATGCAGTCCAAACAACGAATTCTTGGTGTGAGGTTTGTGGAAGTAGTGAACTTGTAGCAAACATTTTTACAACTAATCTAGATTATGTCAACTACATAGGAAATGCAAATTATCAAGGATAGAAGAATTTTGGTAACACGTATAATCCCAATTGGAGACACCATCTAAATTTCTCATGCGGTGAAAATCAAGCATAAAATGCAAACCAGTCCAAGGGACCAGTGTAACCAAATTAATATTTGGCAAAAAATAATTAGGCAACTACTAAAGATAGCAATACGAAGGAGTTAATGAAGCAGTTTATGGCTCAACAGGCACAGTTCATAGTAGAAATAAAGACTCAACATGCACAGTTTACAGTGCAGTTAAAGAGTCAACAATTACTTACTATAAATCTAGAGTTACAACTGGGTCAAATTGCAGGAGCACAAAATACAAGACCTCAAGGAGAATTACCTAGTGATACAGAGACAAATTGTAAGAAGGTGAATGTAGTTACAACAAGAAGTAGGCTACAAACCAAGGAGATAGTTAAGGAGCAGGTGAGCCCCACAGTTACTGTTGATGGTTCTAAATACAATGCAGAGAAAGAAGTAAAGGAAAAAGCAGAAAGTGATGAAATTCATATAGAAAAGAAGACTTTCCCCTTACCCTTTTCTCAAAGGGCAAGGAAGTATCAAGAGGAGGCAAGTTAGAAGAAGTTCTTAAATCTTTTAAAGTAAGTTCATGTAAATTTTCCTTTTGACATTCTGCAGAGTGTGCCAAAATATTTGAAATACTTGAAGGATATAGTTGTAAACTAGAACCGGTTGATCAAATATGCTACAGTTGCACTTACTGATGAGTGCACATCCAAGATTAAAAAAAATTACCCATGAAGCTAAGGGATCCAGGTAGTTTCACTTTGTAGATTACCATTGGAAAAACTATTAGTGCGTATGGATTGTGTGATTTGGGGGCTAACATCAATCTTGTGCCCATATTATGGTACCGAAATATGGGTCTTGGGAGTCCCAAACCCATTACTATTGTTTTGCAGTTGGCAGATAGGTCCCTTGCTAGGCCTGGTGGTATTATCAAAGATGTCTTGGTGCAAATGGGATCCTTAATATTTTTTGTGGATTTTGTAATTGTTGACTTCGAAGTTGATCCTGTTGTTCTATTTATTTTGGGATGAACTTTCTTAGAAATAGGACAATCATTAATTGATGTAGCGGAAAAAAAATTACAATGAGAGCGCACGATAATATGGAGGCTTTTGATATGTATAAAGCGCTAAAATTGCCAGCTATTTATGAGGAGTTGTCGGTTATATCTGTTATCGATCTTGAATCTGATTAGAGGATGTTATTGTTAGATGATCCCTTAGAGAGAGATTTGGTAGGTCGTGATCTATATGGAGATATGAAAGCATTGGCATTAGTCCAAGTCATGAATTTGGTGCTCATTGAAATAAGAAAATTGTCTTTTGAGGTATTGAATAGGCCAATTGGTCTATCCCCAAAGCTTCAATTGATGAAGCTCCAAAATTGGAGCTTAAGGTTCTTACTCCTCACTTGAAATATGTTTACCTTGGTAATAATGATACCTTGCCTGCTATTTTATCTCCATGATTATCTAACATGCAGGTACAGGAAGCAATGACAGTGTTGAAAAGGAGAAAGAAGGCGATCGGGTGGTAACTGTCTGACATTACAAGAATAAATCTAGATTTTTCCATGCATAAAATACATATATAGGAAGGTTTCAAGCCATGAGTGTGGCAATAATGCAGGTTGAATCCAGTGATGAAAGACGTGGTGTGGAAAAAGGTCAGTAAATGGCTCGATAATGAGATTATTTATCCAATTTCAGACAACAAGTGAGTGAGCCCAATACATTGTGTCCCAAAGAAAGGTGGGATGACCGTGATTACTAATGAAGAAAATGAGGTAATCCTCACTCATATGGTGACTGGATGGAGAATTTGTATCAACTACTGGATGCTAAACGAAGTTACAAGAAAGGATTATTATCCTATTCCTTTCATTGATTAGATACTGGATAGGTTTTCAGGACTGGAGTATTACTAATTTCTTGATGGCTACTTAGGCTATAATCAAATCACCATTGCTCCTGAGGATAAAGAGAAGACAAGTTTTACTTGCCCATATGGTACCTAAGCCTTCAGACGTATGCCCTTTGGCCTTTACAATGCGCCTATGACATTTCAGAGATGTATTATGGCAATCTTCTATGACATTATCGAAGAATTTGTAGAGGTATTTATGCATGCTACAGTGATTGAAAAGTTGCCACACCTAATTACAGTGAAAGGAGTGCAAATTTTTTTGAGGCATGCAGGTTTCTACACGTATGTTATTTAGGATTTCATGAAGATTTCAAGCCCGATGTGCAAATTATTAGAAATAGAGGCTAAGTTCAATTTCAGGGCAGGTTGTAAAGAAATATTTGAGAAGCTGAAAAAGAATCTGATTGAAGCACTTATTTTGATTTCTTCAAATTGGGAATTATCGTTTGAATTAATATGCGATGCTAGTGATGTGGTTTCAGGAGCTATTTTGGGGCAAAGAAAAGACAAGTTATTTTTCTCTATTTGCTATGCTAGTAAAGTCTTGAATGGTGCCCAAATAAAGTATACAGTCACTGAAAAGGAGGTATTAGTAACGATGTATGCATTTGATAAATTTAGAGCATACTTGGTGGGCACAAAGGTTATTGTTCACACTGACCATGCGGCCGTCAAATATCCCTTCAATAAAAATGATTCAAGCCTAGTTTAATTCGGTGGATTTTGTTATTGCAAGAGTTTGACTTAAAGGTTTGTGATCGTAAAGGAGCAGATAATTAAGTTGCAGACCATTTGTCAAGGATAGAAACTCAGTTATGTTATTGTTGACTCTCTCTGTATTCGGGAAAAGTTTTCAGATAAAAAATTATTTTCTATAAAGGACTGTGAAGTTCCTTGGTATGTGGACATTTTAAATTTGTTGGCAAGCTGCTTTTATCCTTCTAAAAGTACAATTCAACAGAGGAAGAAACTGCTTTATAATTCTCGTGCTTTTATATGGGACGAGCCTTATCTTTTCATGCAAGTCCCGGATGGTATTATATGAAGATGAATTTTAGTAGTTAAATTCGCATAAGTACTGCAAAAGTGGCATTCATCCCTTTATGGTGGCCATCATGGGGGTGAAGGAACTGCAAAAAAAGTGTTGTGATCTGGCTTTTTTCAGCCAACATTGTTTCGAGATGCATTAGCTTTTGTAAAGAGTGGTGATCAATGCCAAAGTTTGAGAATGATTGCAACGCGTCATGAGATGCCTCTAAACAACATCCTTGAAGTGGAAGTATTTGATGTTTGGGTGATTGATTTTATGAGACCTTTCCTGTCATTAAATGGTAATTTATACATCATAGTGGCAGTTAATTACGTATATAAATGAGTGGAAGTTGTAGCTTGTCCTACTAATGATGCAAGAGTAGTGCTAAAGTTCATAATTAAGCAAATATTTCCAGGTTAGGTAATCCAAGAGCTATAATCAGTGATGGAGGTACGCACTTTACTAACACTTGGTTCAAGAATCTTTTAGCTAAATATGGTGTTAGGCTTAAGGTGGCCACTGCGTATCATCCACAAACGAGTGGACAAGTTGAAGTCTCCAACTGGGAGATTAAACAAATACTGCAAAATATGGTTAATGGGCAATGAAAGGATTGGGCTGAGAAGTTAGATAATACATTATGGGCATACCGAATAGCGTATAAGACACCTAGTGGTACTTTCTCATATCATTTGGTTTACGGGAAAACATGTCATTTACCTGTTGAGATTGAGCATTAAGCTTATTGGGTGGTTAAAAAGTTGAATTTTGAGATGAAAGTCATGGGAGAAAAGAGATTATTGTAGCTTATTGAATTAGATGAATTTCATCTCAATGCTTATGAGAACACAAAGCTTTAAAAAGAGAAAACAAAAAGATGTCATGATAGACAGATTCAAGATAGAGTGTTTGAACCCAGACAACTTGTTTTGCTATTAAATTCAAGAATAAAGTTGTTTTTGGGAAAATTATGGTGTAAGTGGTGTATACCTTTTGAAGTAGTACAAATGACACCTCATAGAGCAGTTGAATTATGAAAGAAGGAGAAAAATGAGAAGTTTCTAGTGAATCGACAGTGCGTGAAGCATTATTGGGTGAATCATGGAGATAAGCATAATGTGTCCATCACTTTTGCAATGGAGTAAAATTGAGTTAAGTCGTGCCACGACGTAAAATAAGGCATTGTGTGGGAGGAAACCCATAAATGTAATGTAATAGTAGTTTACTTTTTAGTTGTTAAGGACATAAAGAAAAAACAAAAAGATGAGTCGTGCCACGACCGAAAATAAGGCTCTTGGTGGGAGGCAGCCTATTTTTTTCTTACATAATGTTGTTTTTTTTGGTTGATATACAAGAACGAGAAACTTGGTGAAGATAGAGAAGATTAGAAGAGGGTTAACATTGACCTTTTAGTAAGTAAATAGGTGATACATGGTGAGAAAAAGGTAAGGGGTAAGAAAAGATACATTAAAATATGGGAAATTTAGCATTAGAAAATTTTATGGATACAATTTCTAGTGGATCGATGCTATCTTGACACGCTGCATCAATGTGCATCATGCCCACACTTAGATAAATTTTCTAAGGCTATTTCTAGTGAACTGACATGATGTCAACGCATCAGGTTAGTCCTACAATGCATTACCCATAACTTCGGATCGGTTGTCATCCAGGTAACACTTATAATAATTATTTGAGGCAACTTCCAGTGTTATGATGCAGACTCAATACGTGGCGTCGATTCTTCAATGTGATGTTTGACGCATCCCATTGTCTGTATCCATCGGTAAAAAGTTAAACCTAATTTACCCCCTCTATAAATACCTTACCTCACTCATTTTCCCCCTTACTCCCTAAACCCTAGCCGCGTCGCCCCATTTTTCCAAAACTCTAAATTTGCTTCCTTTAGAAGTCTTATCCTTTCTTAGCAATAACAAGTAGATTGAACTTCATTCTCATCCTTTCAACTAAGACCAAGGTAAGTTTTGATACTTTTAGTTTTATGGATCCAAGTGCTCTACATGATGTCATAAGTTTGTTTCATTAAATTTATTGATATAAAAATTAGCCTAAATTAAAGTTAAATGTCCAATGTTTTGTGTTTAAATTATTTGAACTTTCATTGAATGTTAATTTACAATCTGGTTGGAGAATATTATGGGGTGATGGTGACATGTTGTTGTTGTTGGTTTGCTATTTCTCACGTGGGAAGCTAATGTACTATGAAATGGGATTCTTGATTTAACTAATTTGGTTACACTAAGGGTCTGGGATCTAAATTAATAGATAATTGAGTGTTTCATTGCACCATTTGTTAAATTTCAATAATTTAGGAAGTGTTTGATTCACAACATAATAGTAACTAAGTGTGGGGTGGATATCAATCTTACACTACCTTAGTAATCGATATTAATTTCTTAATTGGGTGCTATTGACGTGAGATTAGGGTTAACATGTGAAGGAACATAGGTGAAAGTGTTGAAGAGAGGTAATATGATAATGAATCTCTCTTTGCTCTATACAAGTTAGTAGTCACTAGGTTAGTGTGCTGAGATTTGTTTAAACTGTCATATCCTAGAGTTGAATTTTTTGTTTGATGCTAGAAAATTGATGATGGAAATTGTATTGAACAAGGGAAGTCTGAGTACCTTGAGTCCCTATTTTATGAACCTATGCTATCAACTGAGTGTGGGGTAACTTTCACACTTAGTGGTTGCTAGTTTTAAAGGTGTTTGCTTTATGTTTTTGTGGGCTGTTATGTTTGATATGTACAATGTCAAGTATCCATCAATAAGAAAGCAAGGGGAAGAATGTAGCTGGTACGTCTGAGCGCAGGCATAAGAGGAGCCACCAAGCAGATCGTGCACCTTTATCCCCATATGTTCTTAGGGGTAAAACAAGGTTCGTGACCAAGGCTGTGGTTGAAGCAGGGAGAAAATGGTATTCACAGCATAAAGAGTCAAAATGTTCAGCTAATCAATTCATTAATAGGGTAAGCCTGATGAAACAATATCCATCTATGGTGTGAAGAATAGAGTCGTAACACATGAATTTCATATTTGACCAGCTAGCTGAATACAACTTAACCTTAGTGAGGGAATTCTATGTGAATTAGAACCCAAAAGACTCTGAGGTTGAGGTACGTGGTCATGTGATCACTTTTACTTCTAATACTATTAATGAGCTACTAGGTACACCCTTTGGGGATGTGGAGCCATTGAAGAGAATGATTATTAAGCCACCATATCAACACATCCGTTATCTCCTTTGCGCCACTCGTTTGACGGCTAGCTGGATTCGCCACAAAGAGGTAGTACTCATAAATCAATCCCATTTGCTTATTTAAATACAAAGGCTTATTTATGGGTAAGAATCATCTATACCTGCCTTGTTCATGGTACTATTTGACAGAGTTAAATAGTGATAGGGTTTGTATTATCTATGCTCTGATGCGTGAAGATGTGGATTTAAATGTTGGCGCTATTATTTTTTTGGAAATAAGAAAGGCTAGATTTTTGGGGGGTTGAAGATAAGGTTTTGGTGGGTTGCTGACTAGATTTCTAAGGAAGTAGGGTATGCTAGAGAAGGAGGGGGATTATATACCACCTGTTGGTAATAAGCCATTGGATTTATCCCATGCTAAGGGACCTTCTCCCTATGATGTGAATTTGACTATGCCCAACCGGCAAGCCCCGAATGATGAGATCACAGCCCATACGTATGGTCTCACTATATTGCAGTTGAAGGTTGGGGCATCAATCCACCCAATAGGATATTCATGTTGTCGATTTGGACTACTCATTAAGACCTTATGCTTAAACTATGTTGTGCGTTGTCCTGGATTTTGATGAGCCATTAGATAATGATATCCCCATGAACGAGGAGAGGCACATGGGTTATTGTGACGATGAGTCAGTGGATGAGGAGCAGTCATATGATGGTAATTCAGGCGATGACTTTAGCAATAATGATGGTGTTGATGATGATGTGATGGCTTTGGTGACATTTGACTGAGCAAGAGTACGACGCCATCCTGCCTTACACTTATAGCTAACACTGGGATAGTGCTATATTTAAGTGTGGTGTGGTTTGTCTTTGTACGACCCTGTAAAGTTATTTTTTTCATTTAGAGAATTGAATAAGCTTTCCATCGACACCGAATTCGCACAAATTCGACACTCGAGCGAAGAGTTAGAGCCATTTTAGTAAGATAGTGTGCCACCTAGAACTTTAGCGCAACGCGGAGCCAGCCAAAATGACAATTGTTGAATCCAGTGAGCCTTCGTGATTCTACTACGTCACAATTTCTTTCCTGTTCGCAACCAAGGTGGCAATGCGATTACCACTGCGTCGTGCCAAGGCTCAGTTTCCCAATTGTCCAATTTCCAATAAGCTGGCACGATTATGGTGCATCGCGCTAGGAGGTAAAATCAAGATTTCTCCAGTTCTGAATTTTAATTCCGAGGGAAAAAAGGGTCTTTTCCCAACCCCTATATGTACTCTTTAACACGAGATTCAGCACATTTACACCCAAATATTGTTGGTTTTTATCAATTTTCTTCAAGAACAAGACCTAGGGTTTCTAATCCAAGACCCAAATCATCTAAATTTCACGTGAATCTTTCAAGAATTGCATAGAAAGGTAAGTTATATATTGATTCTTGTTTCCTTTTCACCCAAGAAGTTCAAGACTCCTTTTTCTAAATTCAAAGATCTTATCTTTATGAGTTTTCATGATTCATGTGAATTGAAATTGAAGTTCATATTATTGTTGAGTTAAATTCATGTTTCGTTTAAAAAATCTCAAGAGTTGATCCTAGTATGTGATATTCATGTGATGTTCATGATAAACCCTCTTCAAATTACATGTTAAGTGATGTGTTTATGTCAATTGAGTGTAGACATTTTTGAATAACCAAAGAATGCTCCCCATATGTTTGATAAAACTCTTATGTGAAGGAATTAGAACTATTATATCATGTTGACTAGAAATCCCCAATTGTGTGCAAGGTCATGCATGCCAAGTATTTTTTGAAAATCCTTAATTAATGAATTGTGACATGTTAGCTGAAATCCACCAACTATATGCTCTTTAATGCATGTTAAATGTTTGTTGCAAGACCTTGTTGAATGGAGTATGAGCTAATAGCATGTCTCCCTCTACTATCACATATTTACAATTTTCAAGTGCTTGAAGATATGCTTTAATGATTGTAATGGTGAACAAATGTCCATGGTCATGATTATTCAGGAATGTTTATATTTTACTTTTATGTTATCAAGTCCTGGGGTATTTATACCTAACAATTTAGCTACAAGTTTAGAGCTCGTGTCAGTTTTCATGGTAATCTTAGTCAAGCCATGATTCTTAGAAATCAGTGAGTTACAGAACTCAGTACTCTCAGACAGTTATAAAACATAAGAAATCTCAGTAATCTAAGTATTATTAGCATTCCAACTTCAGTTCAGTACTCATCTCAGATCTTAGTAGTATTCAAGAATTCAATTTTAGACCTCAGTAGCATTCAAGTAATCAATTCAGAACTTTGTATCGTTCAGTCAGATAACGAGATTCAGAAGTATTCTGTTAGCCTTCGAAATCAAGTGAACTCAACTTAACTCAGTTACTCAGTATGATCAGTAATAGATTTAGCTCAGTCTAGTACAGTTTAAGAAAAATAATAAGTTTAGAGTCTTTAAGTTGGTAGTAGGACTTAGCACAGAGTGAACCTATTGATGGGGACTCACCCATTACAGAGGACTGAGATCCCTAGGAGCAATTCCTAAGTTCCAGAACTACGTAGCCAGCGTAGGTATGAGATGTCACCCGCTAGATAGGACTGACATACTCAGGGATCACCCGTTCGTATATTATATATATAGGAGTAATCCCAGAGGGTCGCCCATTAGATAGGACTGACTCCATAAAAGAGGTCTTTACCCATGGAATGGTACTAACACCCTTCTAACTGGGGTTATAGGTTGGACCCCAACTTAGCTAGAAGGGGCATGTCAGTTAAATAACTACTTCCCACAGTCTCAGTCTTAATTTTAGAATCAGTCTCAGTAAAGGAACTTAATTCAGTAGTACAGAGTAAGGATAGTCAGATACAGTAAATTATTATGATTATCAACACACTCAGAGATCACATGCTAGATAGAACTGGTCTCAGATTTAGTTAATCATCTTCAGTATTATCAGATTCAGAGATCACCATCTAGATAGGACTAATCTCAAATTAAGTCAAATCATATTCATTAATGGTATATACAAAGATCACCACTAGATAGGACTGATCTTAGATTTAGCTAAGTACTCTCATTATCAGTAGATACTGAGATCACCCGCTAGATAGTATGGTTCTCAGATTTCAGTCGAGGATTCCCATTATCATTAGATTCATAGATTGCCTACTTGATAGGACTGATGTGAACTTCAGTACTCAATTATTAATATCAGAAGATTTAGTTATTCAGTATCTCAGTAATAGTAGTGAGTTTAGTATTAGTAAAGCAATATCTGAGTATTAGTATTCAGAGTCATGATAATTTCAGTTATGGTTTGTGCATTCATGCATATGTCCTCATTCAGTTTACCTTGTTATTCAGCTAAGTTATGTTCATGAATAAGCCCTTGCACTTAACCTTACCTTATGTAGCATACCAGTACATTCAAAGTACTGATGCATACTTTTCTCTTGAGCTATGGTGTATTTACCATTGGTTCAGAAGCGTAAGATACAGAGCACCCTTAGTAGTCCAGACTCAGTCAGCAGCACAGTGAGTCCTCTTCATTCAAGGATGATCCTTATTTTATTAGGGCATTAGATTCAGCTTTTTTTTAATAGACGGAGTTAGTTGGGGACATGTCCCATCAGCTCCACAGTTCATATAGTTAGAGGCTTTTTGGACAGATATATTAGCATTCCATTTTTAGTATTAACTATTTTAGACGTTTTAAACCTTATGGTAAGTTTTCCGCTAGTTTTCCACATTATTCAGTATTTTTATACAGTTATTGCAGCAGGTACCAGATAAGGGTTAGCTTGTGGTCTTTCAAAATTATGAGCACCGTGTGGCATTCCTGTTCTATAAAATTAGGGTGTTACAGTCTTTGAACTTCATCTTTATCTCCTTCATCTTTAATCTTTAATTTCTGAATTCTGTTAGGTTGTGGTTGAACAATTTCTGCTTATGTTTTTATGTTTTGTTGGGTTTGTAAGTTGATATTAATGCCCTTTTTGGCAAATCTAGTTTAAATTGTTTGCTTTATTTTCACCCTTCGTGGTAATTTTCATATTACAGTAATTATGTGTGCCTTTTTTGGCAATTCACATTATGCAACATAATATTTAGTCATCCCTATAATAGATGGATAATGACTGTCTTAAGAGGAGTGCTTTTTTAGAAGCTGAGTAAATGATAGGACCCCCATTGCGACTTTTGAGAAATGTTATGTGCTGAGCAAGATGTTTTATTTTGTGACTTCTAATGCAATTGTGTTAAAACAAAAGAATGAGATGTTTTTAGACGTTAAATCCTAACAAGTGTAGTTCAATTTGATTGGCTTAATGTTATATTTGATAAAGAGCAATATCGAAAATCGTAAGGATCCGACTTTATTCTTACCATGCACTGAGTGAGTGAGTATTTGTTTATATTCTACATTGATAGAAATGACTAGAACTTGCCCAGTGTGTTTACAAAGCAAAATAAAGGGTGTTGGGTGTAGGAAGTAATTTAGTCATTTCTTTGTTAACTGAATTATAAAGACTTAATTTACTTACCCTTATGCATGACATTAGTTATCCCTATTGAGCCTATAGCCTGATTTCTTTGGTAGCCTCATCCATACCCAAATCTTTTCTTTGATAGACTTTAATTTGATCCATACTTCCTAAGCACTTTAATAAAGATAATGGAATAAGAGGGGAATGTGAAATTTAAGAAGGAGAAAGATGAAAGTGAAGCTTGAAAGAAGTGTTCATTGTGTATTTAATTGTGAAGGTTACGAGTAAGAAAAATGTGTGTGATGAAAGTTTCAATTGTTGTTGCCCGGTTTTTGTTACAATGAACCTTTTGTGGCTATGGTTCGTGTAGGATAGTGTGCACCTTAACCAAGGCAAATCGCTTAGGTTGAGGGTGGCTACTATAGGGGTGTGTAACAAGAATTGAGGTTTGAAGAAAAGCTGAGAATTAAATTATAATTTAAAAAGAAAAATACTCCTATAGTAGGGTTGGTAATGTGCTTAAAAATACTGGGTGAAACAATGGATGTGTAAAGATAATGAAATGAAAAGTTAGGCTGATAAAATGTGATGTTGATTAAAGGTGGTTATGTATTAAAGTGCTTAGGGAGATTAGTCAGTATTTCTCAAATAGTTCCTACTCGTCCATTAGCATGCATTACAACCATGAAAAACCTAATTGATCCTACATGTTAATATCCGGCTATTAGTTGAGTATTAAACTAAGGGCAAACCTATGGTTAATCACCTATTATGTATGAATTCTTTGTTGAGAGTGAGTGATTTAATTTTGATATTCCCCTCATGATATATAGTGAAAAATTATACGAGATAGGGAGAAAACTTTCTTATTGTGAGGGTGCATGCGGATGAATGTCTGGACTACTTATTATGTTGCTTGATTGCGTACTTATATTAACTTTACTAATGAATTAAATGTCACTATTGTGAAAATAAATTTAAAAGAAAGTGTTCCTGTGCCCAACGCTAGCATGACTCTTAGGTTGTGATTAGAAGGTTTGGTAAATGTGCTGTGTGAAGTTGTTAGAGGACAAACAAGGTTTTAAGTGTGGGGTGGTGATCTTGGGTGTATTTATATGTCGAAACACCGTTATTTACCCATATTTGAATTTGTTTTGAGAACAAAAAATATGTTAATTATATCGCATTTTAAGCTAAATTGTGTTTTATGGCTAACTAATGTGATTAGAGATACAAGGTAAATTTTCCATGGATTCGGACGAAAATGGGATGCATATCATGAAGATGTGAAAGACCATGTTGACCAAGTCAAAGAATATGTGTAGATGCTCGACAACAAGAATAAAATAAAGGATCTGAGGAAGTACGAGAATTAACAAAGAAAGTGGAGAAATATTCTAGTAAAGCGACGCTATCTCGACGCGTCTCGTCGACTGGTAAAAGTTGTGCCCTAGCCAAAATTTTATGATCAACTTCTATTACATCGACGCGAAGTCAACGCATTACATCTATGCATAAGTTTTATTACTTAGTCAGATTTTGTGATAATAATTCTAGAGGCATGACACAACGTCAATGCATCATGTCGTGTGTTGAAGAAGTTAACTTAGATGGATTATAAAGGCAAATTCCACTACATCAATGCGATGTTGACGCAACTTGTTGGCTGGGACGATGTGATTAGCCATGCATCGCGTTAAGTTTCCAAATCTGGTAAAAATTTTCCAAGTACAAAAGGAACACGTGAGCACAATTTCAAACACTTTTGGCAAGCATAGCAGTGGCGGAGAAGCATAGAATTTTTTTTTTAGGGTTCTTATTATTTCTTTTGAACTTCTTTACTTTTAGATATTTTGGGTATGATTAATTACATATTTTTTATGTTTAATTTAAACATGAGTGGCTAAATACCCTTGTTCTGGGGTTGAGGCAAAGAATATGATTTCTCTTTGATATTCTTTATAGTAGTTTATTTTTTGATTATCATCAGGGTTGTTCTTAATTTCCTAAGCTTACTATTTTGTTGAGTGTCCACTATTAGAATAAATTTATATTCTACGTAGATCAAGGAGGAGAATCGTGAGATAGAACAAAGAAATTAAGAAGCAAGGTTCTTACCTTTTTTTTATAAAATAAGGGGTGTAGATTAGTATCTAGGATAGGGATATACCAAGAATCCTTGTTTGGTTCAATTGCAAGAAGATAACTTTTTGAATCTATAAGAATTGTTGAATCTCTATAGGAGTTGTAGCTAGAATATTCAATAGATATAAGATTTGAGATCGGGAGACCAAGGTCGTAGCCTAAACATTGCGAACCAACAACCCGATAACCAATTAGAATACGATAAGAATAGAGATTTGTATGATTGTTCGAAAAGCCTCAACCCTAGAATTCTTATCATTACTGTTTACAACCGTTGCTTTCTTCACACTAGCCATAAACATTTATTTCTTAGTTAAAAATTCATATTTTTATTCTTAATTTCAAAACCATCTTGATACTTTACAACACTTACTACTTATTGTCTAAAACTAAAAGTTGTTTAAATTTCTAGTTGCTTAGTCCTCGTGGGAACAATATCTTATTGTCTAAATCACTATATTACTTGTACAACCACGTGCACTTGCATGTGCATCTGAGTCATAACATTCAGTAAATGTGAATTTTGGCTAAGGTCAGCAGCTTTTGTCGGTTATATTATTTCCAGTGATGGTATTAGAGTTGATCCTCAAAGGACAGAAGTAGTAAGAAATTGCCCTAGACCTATTTCTCCATTAGACATTAGCAGTTTCTTAGGTTTAGCTAGCTATTATAGATATTTCATTGAGGGTTTTTCATGTAATGGATCTTTTATGTCTAGATTGACCCAAAAGAAAGTTAAGTTTCAGTGGTCAGACTCCTATGTGAAGATTTTTCAAGAGTTGAAGACTCGACTCACTTCAGCCCCAACTTTAGTATTACCTGATGGTACAGATGGTTTCATTGTGTATTTTGATACCTCTAGAGTTTGTTTGGTTTTGTGTGTTGATGTAGAGAGGTGACATCATATCCTATGCCTCTAGATATCTTAAGCGTCATGAAAATAATTACCCTACTCATGATTTGGAGTTAGCTGTTGTTGTGTTTGCCTTTAAACTATAGAGACACTATCTTTACGGGGTGCATGTTGATGTGTTTATGAATCACAATAGTTTGCAGTATGTGTTTACTCAGAGAGAGTTAAATCTTCGTCAGAGAAGGTGGTTAGAATTACTGAAAGATTATGATATAAGTTTGTTGTATCATCCGCGCAAGGCCAATGTAATGGCAGACACCCTTAGTAGATTGTCCATGGGCAGTGTTGCTCAAGAGGAGAATGATATGAAGGAGTTAGTTAAAGAAGTTCATCAGTTAGCTAGAATGGGTGTAATATTAGTTGATTCAGCTGAAGGGAATGCTTGGATTCAAAGTAGTTCTGAATCTTCACTAGTTTTGAAAGTGAAGAAGAAGCAAGATAAGGATTCTAGTTTGGTCAAACTGAAGGAGCCAGTTAAAGACCAACAGGTAGAGGTTTTCTCCCAAGAGGGAGATGGCGTGTTGAGATACCAAAGTTGATTGTGTGTTGTATGTGTTGATTATTTGATGCAGCGAATTATGGTAAAAGCTCATGGTGCGCGTTATTCCATTCATCAGGTGCTACCAAGATGTACCGCAACTTGTGGAAAATATATTGGAGGAGTGGTATGAAGAATGATATAGCAGTTTTTGTAGCCAAGTATGCAACTCACTCAATAGGTTAAAGTAGAGCATCAAAGACCTGGTGGTACATTGCAAGATTTTAGTATCGCCACTTGAAAGTGGGAAGAGATGAATATGGACTTCGTGATTGGATTATCCCATTTGTGTCGTCAACATGATTCGATTTGGGTTATTGTAGACAGATTGACTAAGTCAGCATATTTCTTACCAGTTCACACATCCTACACAGCTAAAGATTATGCTAAGCTGAATATTAGAGAGTTAGTTAGATTGCATGGAGTTCCTTTGTCCATCATCTCAGATAGGGGTACTCAGTTGTCCTCTTAGTTTTGGAAAGCCTTTCAGAAGGGTCTTGGTACCTAAGTTCATCTTAATTTTATTTTTCATCCACAGATAGATGGTCAGGCATAAAGGACCATTTAGACTCTAGAGGATATGTTGAGGGCTTGTGCTATTGATTTTAAAGGTAATTGGGATGACCATTTATCGTTGATTGAGTTTTCTTATAATAATAGTTATCATGCTAGTGTTCAAATGGCTCTATTTGAAGCTCTTTATGGGCGGAGATATAGATCTCCAGTCGGTTGGTTTGAAGTGGGTGAGGCCACTTTGATTGGGCTAGGCATAGTGTTTGAAGGCATGAAGAAAGATTAGTTGATTAGAGAGAGATTGAAAGCAGCCCAGAGTCGTCATAAATCTTATGCAGACATAAAAAGAAGAGACCTTGAGTTTGAGATTGATGATCTTGTATATTTGAAAGTTTCAACCATGAAAGGGGTAAAGAGAATTGGCAAAATGGGGAAGCTAGTCCCCGATATATAGGTCCCTTCGGGATTGTGATTTGTGTTGGGAAGGTAGCATATGAGCTTGAGCTACCTGCAGATTTATCCTCAGTTCATCCAGTATTCCATGTGTCCTTGTTGAAGAAGTGCATAGATAATTTAGTCATTATAGTTACTCTAGAAAGTATAGATATTTACAATAGCCTTTCATACGAAGTTCCAGTAGAGATTCTTTATCATCAGATCCATAGACTAAGGAACAAAGAAATTTCCTTGGTCAAAGTTTTGAGGCAAAATTAGCCTGTTGAGGGTGCTACTTGGGAAGCAAAAGCAGACATGCATATCAAGTATCCTCGTCTCTTTGTTTTGAACTCAGATTCAACCGAAGGTAATAGTCTTCCATCATTTAGTTCTTTTCCAGTCTTAGATTCAGCTATATAGTTGTTTTCATGTAAATTTATGCACTCGCGGATCAGATCAGTAGCTTAGTATGTTTTAGATTCACTCATTCAGATATTTCAGTTGTGCATCATTCCTTATAGCCTCAGATTCCTCAGTATTATCAGCTTAACTAGCCATATTTGAGGACGAATGTTCCCAAGGGGGAGATATTATAATACCCCGTACTTTTCCTAGCTTAATTTCACTCCTAAAATGTTAAAGGTTAGCTTAAAAATGAATATCTTTTTATATATGTAGAATTTTATATATTAGATCATCCATTGTGTAAAAGAATTGAATTAGCTTTCCATCAATACAAAATTCGCCTAAATCCAAGACTTAGTTGAGAAGTTATGACGTTTTTAGTATAGAAATATGCCATCTGGGCAATCACTGCATCGTGGTGAAGGTTAAATTCACATTTATCAAATTTTAGTCGACCACCGCGATAAGCTCATATCGCGGTGAGTTCCAATTTCTTATTTATCCATTTCCACTAGGCCAACACAATGGTACCACATTGCGAAGATGGCCTAAATGGCATTCCAATAGAGTACCACGATTGGCCCATGTTGCAGAGAAATTCCAATTCCCAATTGTCAAAATACAGTAAGGCAACGCGATAGCTACACATTGCGGAGGTTCCCAATTTCTCAGTTGTCAGTTTCCAGTGAGCCACAGCAATAGTGGCGCGTTTCGGCGGCATGTTATATTGGGATTTCTGTTCCCTTTTTCCAGTTCCGATTAAAGTTTAAAGAGGGGCATCTTGGCCAATTCCCAAGCCTCCAATTCGTGAATAACACTAGATTGAACCCTTTTTAAGCCTATTATGCTTATTTTTCATCTATTCTCTCTCAAATAAAAACCCTAGAGAACAAAGCTTACTCTCCAAGAAATCAAATTCCTCCATTGTTTCTTCAAGAAAGCTCTAAATTGAGGATTTACCAATCAAGATAATCAAGAATTCATCTTTAAGAACTCCAATAGGAATAAAAAATTCAAGATTCTTCATTTAGTCATCAATTAAGGTATGTGTGGTTTATGAACAAGGATCCTCTTTCATCCTTGTGCCCAAAACCAAGTTTTTATATCAAATTTATATGATTTTGAATGATTATACATGAGATTTAAATTAGGGTTCATACCCATTACTGCTAATTGCAATATTATGAGATTTCAAGTGTTTTAGAAATTGAATTGCATGTCTATTTTCTTTATTTCATGCCTATTGTAGTAAATTTTAGATTTGGAGTTGAATTATCATTGTTTTCATTACCACACACGATTGTTATGATGTTTTGACATGAGATTGATGCATGGGTTACTATCCCAAGATTGAATATTACTATTTCAAGAATGATTATGCTTTAAGCAATAGATGATCAGTTTATTTTTAGATTTTCAGTAAAGATTGGATCTTTTGATCCTCAGATAAGATTTGGAATCCATATTACAGATTTATTACAGATTATAGAACTTAGAATAGCTTTACTTACAGATTGAATCAGATAAATGTATAATTGATTTTATAATAAACCCTCATGATAGTTTTTAAAGTGGATTTCCAATAAAATGAGTGTAGATTAAAGGGAGTAGTATTTAGCACCAAGCGGAAAGTGTGGGATTAGTGTGCCCTATCTTCCACAAAACTACGTAGCCGATGCAGGTACAGATTATCAGATTATTCCCATTTCTATATGGATGAAAGATATAGATGTGATCACTTAGCTTAGGTTTTACTCTTTGGTAAGAGTATTACACCTCTCCCCATCGTGACGTTCTCCCCATATGGGAATAAGATGTTGGACTCCATGTTAGCTCACATAGTTTATGTTTGTTAGAAGAACCTCTCTGCTAGTAAAAGTAAATAAACAGCTTTTGTGTATTTTCCCTAATAGAAAAGTTTTGCAGAACAGTCTTTAAAAAGTAAAAGATTACAGAATGATCTTAATAGCAAAGCTTTTAGAAAACTAAGTGTAAAGGCTCATAACTTTATTCATATTATACTTTAAAAATGACATTAGTTACAGATTTCAGCTTTTAGCTTTTAGATACAGAAGTGAGTACTTTCTACACTTAGACAGTATGATTTACAGACAGATCATTAGTATAGCTTTTAGAACTAAATTTTATGACTCAGTAGATTTATTCAATATAATTTACTACTCATGATTATAGATTTCTGTTTCTCAGTTACTCAAGCTTATGTGAGTCATTTACATTTGGCATGCATTATTTTACAAATGATGATGATGAATGATATACTATTTTTATGTATGCATTTCACCCCATATACTCAGTACATCCTCAAAGTACTGATCTATATATACTTATATGTACTACATTGTCTCATAATGTTAGTTTAGGTGCTCAATTTCGACAGCGAGAGTGATTTTGAGCATCTTCATCTTTATCCTGACAGTTGGTGAGTCCTTATAGTTCTGGGACTTAGTCATTTAGTTTATTTTCAGGGTAATAGATTAGATGATCCAGTATTTTTAGACAATTCGAGTTAGCTGGGGGTTTATCTAGTGACTCTCTAGTTATTAGTAGTAAGAGCTTGTTAGACTGCTAGTTTTGATTTAGACTTACAGTATTTGGTTTTCTGAAATTATATCCAGATTATTCTTAGTTATTTCAGAATTTTTTTTGCATATAGTATGACTCTTATGTCTTTTTTTTCTTTATTATGAGATTCAAACTTAGTAATAGGCACACAGGGTTAGCTTAAGGCTGCTCGTTGTCTTGAGCATCGTGTAACATCTTGGTACCAAGTTTTGGGGCATTACATTTATGTTTTATTTTGTACCTTGACTTAGTTATGTTAATCCTGCATTTTATCATTCTTATATCATGATTTAGCTCAGTCGGGCAATGATGCCTACTAAGTACTCGTTGATTGGTATTTCATACTATACTTTTGTACCTTTTCGGTATAGATCAGAGTACTAGCTATCACCGTTGATCGTTTCTTGTGTAGTGGTTCATTTTTAGAGATAGGATATATAGTTTTTAGTAGTCGAGATTGATCTATTAACAATTTTAGACTTTGAATTGTATTAATGTTATAAGGTGCTCTAATACTGGCTCTACCAGGTTTGGGATTTGGTATCTTGTTTGACTACTCTTATATTTTGAACACTTTGTTTATTTATAAATTTTATTAATTGAATTTGGCCTATGTTTGGCATTTCTTCCTAAATTAACCCATTGCATTAGCTTTGGATTATGGCACTGGCATACTTACTTGAGGGATTTGGTAGATGTCATCATGACTAGTAAATCGAGTCGTGACAATAGGTTTGAATAGTGGGTAGCTATAAGACCTTTTGTATGTATGTACAAGGTTCAGTTAAGTGTTACAGTTCCATGAGTGAACTGGGGATAATGTATTTTATTACTATTTTGGTTCCATGAGTAAACCTTCTTAAGTGTTACATTGTTATTATGGTTCTAGATGTGGTTTGGATTTACATTTTAAATGTTAAATGTCGTTTCCTATGTGAGCTAGATAGTATAATATTTGTATTATAGAGATTATGTGGATCCTTAAGAATTCTGGGGCAATGGCATAAAGATAAAATGGCCTATTGTTGTTGTTATTCTTATGATTGTTGAATTGAGGTAGAATTAGTGTTAGAATAGTATATTGCTTACTTGGTTATAGTTGAGGTCATATATATTGTTAACTTGGATTTTTTTTGGTTCCTTTAATTGGACTTGATTTGTTATTCACGTACACTCACTTGGAATTATTTCTTTTAGTTATTGAATGGAGTTACATATTATGAACTCAGGGTGAGGCCACCTAGTATCTGTACATCTCTTAGGATAGTAAATATGGGGACAAGAGTTGATATCTGGATGACTTAAGGAATTCTAGTATTATGAATGTGTCCTTGCACAGCTCGACTAGGGAAGACTATTAAATTAATACCTAGTGATATCAGTGATAAAGGTAAGGACATGGAGGTTGTAATAGAATATCTTGGGGTATGAAATTAGGCCCTGTATGGATAGGCCGTGACTAGAGCTAATATGGTGAAAGAAATAGTTAGTATGGTATGAAAGTTAGATATTGGGCTTAGGAAGTATCTATGATAACAAAGGATTTGATTATGTAATATTGAGATGCATATTTTATAATATTTGTTATGCTTATGAGATCTAATCTATGTCGTTCTATGATTCTTACCAGTATGTGTGGTTTCTACTGACACTACTCCTTCTATACCCATTTTGGAGGATAGTTTAGTTAAAAGAATCAGTAATTGTTACATGCCACTTATAGATAGTATTCCCCATCAGCTTCTACTCTTCTCATCCTATGGTGGATGTTGTGCTTGCTTACTTTCTTATTTAACTAACGACTCTTGTACCTATTTATTCTAGGTCCTTGGGATAGTTTACGATTTTGTATTTAATCTTACCATTAAATCTTGTTATGAATAAGTATTTTATTAATTATTAAGACCGTTGACAGCTCCCAAGGACACACGCAAGTGTATGTGGTCTAGCAAGTAATAAAGTGGCCTTCAAGAAGCCAAGTATCTATCCTATAGGGACATGATCTAACAACGATTCAATTCTAGTTTAACTTCTAAGATTAATTTGATGCAAAGGTAACCACAAAATAGCTTGGAATATTGAAACTAAAGTAAAGGAACAATGCATAAAATAAAGTCCTTAAGACAATCAATAGGAGAAAACCCAAGTTAAAGCACTTTGAACAATCATAGTATGTTATTGAACTTCATTTGTTAACTTGCTTATCTTGGTTGTTGATTCGTAGGGTAAATGGCATGATCATGGTCTCCCACCCTCTAATATTTTACCTAACTTGGACATTACAACTTCATCATTGAGCGGGAATGTAATAATCCAATTAAGTGTTTTAATTCTATCATCCTACATTTGAATCAAGTAAGGCATCTAGGTACATCCCTGTCCTAGACACTAATTTGAATTCCTTATTTTATAAAAGAATACAAACCTTACTTTATTTATTCCCACGTTATATCT
This sequence comes from Capsicum annuum, assembly GCF_002878395.1. Lineage (NCBI taxonomy): Eukaryota > Viridiplantae > Streptophyta > Magnoliopsida > Solanales > Solanaceae > Capsicum > Capsicum annuum. The sequence continues at coordinate 140,106,900 of NC_061111.1, forward strand.
CCCTACGCCCTATCCCAAGATTAAAAGGATGACAACATATGTATTTTACGGGTGATCAATCCATAAAATAATTAAAACAAGAATAAACAAACAACCAAATATGGTAAGTAAATCCAAGGAAATTAATCCAAAACAATAATACTCATGTTCTTTACTTTAACCTAGGAAAGAAGGTTTTTAGCCAATAATATTCAAAATCATGATCCAAATTATTCAACACATGTTATGAATAACTAAAATCTAATTAAAGAATTAAAAAACCCTAAGAATGTGTAGCAGCCGCTCCAAAATAATCCACACTGTCACACCGCTTCGTCCAGAATTTTTGTTAAGTCTTGATTGTCCCATCTTTCGTCCCTTGTCTTGTGGTGTATTTCCCATGGATGTCCAGATTTTATATCATCAATATAGAACCATATTTAGCTCACAAAAATTCCTACACAATCACACACCACGAATTAGTGATCACAACAATACAATATCCTCATCGATGAATAAAAAATAAGAGTTAAGACTAGGCTAATTTTCATGATCATTAATTTTATGTTTCGACTCTTGACTTAATCAAATTAAAATTTGCACATTAAAAATAAGTTATTCCTCATATAATAACATTGTAAAACCATTTGGAATACTTTAAACACCATAGAATCCAACAAAACCAACAAGACACACACCTAGCTCAAGCTAGTAAAACTAGTTTTCTCAATTGAACTCTAAATGACTCAATCAAGTACAAACTTGTTTGGTAAACACTTTGAACTTTATAATCACATCATTGGACACTTAGATGCATATTTATATCATTATCCACACGTAAATAAGATGAATCATCCTCAAAAAAAGTCTAAAAATGCTAGAATAGTAACGCTAGAATGTATAAATACACCCAACATCACCACCCCACACTTATAAACTTGTTCATCCTCGAATAACTGTTTACTCTAAGAATCATAGATTAAGGAGACTCTACACTTCTACTAATGCAAGACACTCAAGCTAGCACTACAATGACTTTACAGAATGCAACTTTCTTCTCTAAGCAAATTATTTATACAATTAAAAGCTAATGAACCCACTCCAAAACATTATAGCCTCAAGAATTGACTCACCTTGTTGGAAAATTCATGCATATTGATAAATTAAGAACTTCATTAAAATCATCCACATTCATCAAACATATGCCTCTCACAACAAGAGACTAACCCATAATCACTCACAATTAAGCAATTTATAATACTATGGGTACAAGAATCAAATTATGCTCACTCTCATGAGAAATTCACAACTTACACACAATGAACCATAGATTTACCTTAGTGTAATGCCACACTGATATCAGAATGATGAACTTAGGATCAATTAGGACTTTTCTGGGTTGTAATGTAGACAAAGGGATGGGTAGGAACTATTTAGAAATAGGAACTAACCTCTCTCAGTGCTTTAATACACTACATTATACATTTAAACCAATATCCAACAACAAAATTACACCATTTTATCTACCCATAACTTTTGCTTTGCCCTATCTTTTTTGATTATTTTTACAAGCACATGGTGGAAGTATTTCTTATTACCACCAAACTTTTTCTTTTTATTTTTCACAACCATGGTAATATTTCTAGCATACTGTCTCTCATACCCATCCACCACACATCAAATATCAACACTAATAACTATTACTTTTTGGCATCAAATTTACTTTTTTTTTCTTTAATTTCTCAAACTCCTTGATTAATTAATTTTTAATTAACGCATCTAGAAGATTTGGATCAAATAATGCTCTATCAAAAAGGGTATTAGGCTACATATGCAGCTGCAAAAGAAAAATTTAAATGTTCAACGGGGTTTGAATAGGATTAAGCTCAAAGGTAGGTTAAAAAGAAGGTATAAAATAAGGCTATCAAAGAAATGCCTATATCATCTCCTAAACCCACACTCTTTATTTCGCTTTGCACACACACTGGTCAAGTTCTAGACATCACATACAACAAGAAATATACAAATACCTCACACACACATGCCACATGCTCAACTCACATAAAATCATCATAGACTCCCAACAACACAATAGCATGAATTCAAATTTAAGCGAACAAGTACTAGGGTCATAAACATGAGCCTAAGAGTCTCAAAAGTAACAATTCACTCATTCAACATGATTTTACTACTAAAAAACTTTTACCATGCAATCAAAAATAGCACCAACAAGAATATCTCACATAAAAAAAATTAAATTGAGCCAAAATCTAGGAATTTCTCCACCCCACACTTAAAACATACTTTGTACCAACAGTTAATTTAAAAGAAAGAGATATCAATACTTTCTTAGGCCTCTAGGACTAGCTAGTAAAATCTATAAATATCAATAGGGTCATGGGCCCCATACTCAGTCTTTGGCATGCTTCTTAACTCAAATTTTTGGTACTCAGATTTCCCAAAAACCTGTGACTCAATTAAAAATAAATACTACGTGAAATAAAAACTAAAAACTAAAAATAAATCATACCTACTTAACTTGGGTAGCCTCCCATGCAGCGCCTGATTTAGTATCGTGGCACCACCCATCTTAATGACTTAGTCATTCTCTTTCCATCTCTTTCTCATGCTTGGTCTCAATCTTCTTAATTTTTTCACCCCTCTTGGGTGCGAATTTTAAAGATAAATGGGTTTTTTAACTTTAGCCTTTTAAGGCTCATCAACGTTCATTATGTTAGAATTAGGCGGTAGAAGCTTAGGCTGCTTAATCAAGTAGTCTAAAGAGGTCTTTGGTGGACTAACCACCCCATACTTATCCCCTTTAATTATATTGATCATATATAAATATTTACAGTGGAATGTTATTTTGGGTGCTTTGTAAATATCAAATACAACCTCTTCATCCTCTACCCTCATTTTGAGTGTGCCTTCTCTAACATCAATCAAAGCTCCTCCAGTTTCTAAGAATGGATACCCCAAGATGACTGGTACCTGTTCATCTTCCTCAAAATTAAGAATAATAAAGTCAGCAAGAATAATAAATTTACCAACCTTCATTAGAACGTTCTCTATTATTCTTTCCGGATATGCCATTGATCCCCCAGCTAGCTGCAAAAACCACTGTGGTCGATCTAGGATTTTCCAAGCCCAATGTGTCAAACAAAGATAGGTGCATCGAATTTATGCTCACCTCTAAGTCACATAGCATGTGGACCACTCTACTCTAACTTTGGATTGGTTGAGTAAACTTCCCCAGATCTCTCAATTTCTTAAGGATTTTTTATGTCATTATTGCACTACACTCTTTAGTGAGTGGTATCACCCCATATCCTACAATTTCACCTTAATATAAACCACATCCCTAAAGTACTTTGCATACTTGGGCATTCCCTGAAAAACATCTAACAAAGGTATGTTAATGTAAAGAACTCTAAATCTATCAAAGAACTTCTTAAACATTGCATCCTCCTTCACTTTAATCTGCCTCTGAGGGGAGATTAGCGGTGGTGTCTTCTTTACTTCTGGTTCAACAACTTTAGTTTTCAAGTTCTCAGACTACCTTAATTTTTTAGCAACTTTTTCAAAAACCTATGGAGTTACCCACTCAACATCTACCTCCTTAGTTACCTTTGGACATTTTCCTAGAAGTTTTTCACCACTCCTCAAAGTGATTGTCATAACCTATTTTGGATTTTCTATATCTTTGGGTAACCCACCTTATGGACAAGTATTCAATTCTCGTTGTAACTACCCTATCTACAACTCTAAGCTTCTGCGGGCAGCTTGTAAATTTTTCATGTCTGCAACCAACTGTGTTTGATTTGCTAGAAGTTGTTTCAACATCTGTTCCATGTTGCTAGTTGATTGATTACCTTGTGCCTGTAGTTTTTGAATTTATTGTTATGTGTTCCATGACTGAGTCTGACACTTCATGTTGTAGGCATTACAATAATTTGGCCTTTGAGCGTTTCCCACATACATTATTAATTCAAGATTTGAAGCACACATGGATGCTGAAAGGCTACAATTTTCGCAGATCTCACACGAACCATTAGTTTGCTGAACTGTATAAATTGTTGATGTAGGATGTGGAGCTACTAATTTTAGTCTGCTGAACTAAATGTTTATCATATTTTGTAATGCTGCAACCTGAGCTGATAAGGTAGTGAACTGGTCTACCTACAGTGCACCTATAATTTTTTTGTGGCACTTCTAGCATCTGAATGTCACTTGAGATTTCCTTGTGCTATGCGGTTGAACAATGTGTACAGCTCATCATAAGTCAATTCCAGCGCTTGACCACCTGCGGCTGAATCTAGTAAAATCATTATATTGTGATCAAGTGATTCTACAAAAGTATGTGAAAGTACCTCATTAGACTATTGATGGTGTGGACAGTCTCTAAGAAGATCCTTGAACCGTTACCAAGAATGATAGTGATTCTTGTCATGCTTCTATTTGAAGAATACAATCTCACTGTGAGGTCTCGCAAACTGACCAAATGGGAAGAATCGAATAAGAAATTTTCTGGCTAAATCATCCCATGAAGTGATTGAATTTGCCGGTTCCGCAGCCAATCACATTTTTGCCTTCCCCCAACAGAGAAAGGGGGAAAATCACCATTCTCATATAATCTTGATTTATGCCCACAGGATGAATGTATCACTAATTTCAAGAAAAATCTGCAAGTGGACCTGTGGATCTTAATGTGAAAGCTTGATGAACTATCCACTACTAATTAGAAGTTATACCATATTCTGATTAAGTTCGAAATTGCCTCCAGCTTTCGGCTTCTAAAATGGCGAGATCAAACTGGTTGGAAGTGGGATTACAACTTCTTTGACTGTCCTACGGGCTACTAATTGATCATCCATGATGGTAGGATTCTCTTGATTTTCTTGGATTTTCCGAATTTGAGGGACAAGGTTTGTTTCTCTCCTTCTTTGATGAAAAATTCACTCAGGTTCGGTGCTTGGTTCAATCAAGTCCTAATCCCTTGCCAACTTTTGTAAACATGTTTCCTGCAAAAGGACAACCAAGACCAAGCGTAACAATACAAAATAAATCAAAAATTAAAACTAATATAAACAGTTTCCAAATTACAAGTCCTCGGCAACAACGCCAAAAGATTGACAACGCCTAAGCTCACATGCAAGTGTACGTGGTCTATCAAGTAGTATAGTGGCCTTCAAGAAGCAAAGTATCAATCCCACCAGGACTTGGTCTAACAACGATTCAATTCTAGTTTAGCCTCCAAGATTAATTTGATGCAAAGGTAACCACAAAAGAGTTTGGAATATTGTAAACTAAAGTAAAGGAAACAATGCATAAAATAAAGTACTTGAGACAATTAATAGGAGAAAACACAAGGTTAAAGCACTTTGAAATATCATACTATGTTATTGAACTTGATTCGTTAACTTGATTATCTTGGTTGTTGATTCATAGGGTTAATTGCATGATCATGGTCTCTCGACCTCTAATCTTTTACTTAATTTGGACATTACAACTACATCATTGAGAAAGAATTTAATAATCCAATTAAATATTTTAAAGATATCATCCTACGTTTGAATAAAGTAAGGCATCTAAGTACATCCTTGTCCTAGACACTAATTTGAATTCGTTATTTTATAAAAGAATACAAACCCTACTTTATTTATTCCCACATTCTATCTCCCTATTCCCTCTCCCGAGATCAAAGGTCAAAAATATATGTATTTTATGAGTGATCAATCCATACAATAATTAAAACAATAATAAAAAAATCACCAAATATGATAAGAGAATCCAAAGAAATTAATCCAAAATAATAGTACTCATGTTCTTGACTTTAACCCCGGAAAGAGGGTTTTTAGCCGATAATATTTATAATCACGATCGAAATAATTGAATAAATATTATGAATAACTAATATATAATTAAAAAAATAAAAATGAAGAATGTGTTGCAGCCACTCCAAAATAATCCACATCATAACACCGCTTCATCTAGAATTTTTGTGAAGTCTTGATCGTCCTATCTTTCATCCCTTGTCTTGTGGTGTATTTTCAATGGATTTCCAGCCTTTATATCATCAATATATCAATATATTTATATCACAAAGATTACTACATAATCACACACCATGAATTAGAGATCAAAACAACATAATATCCTCATCGATGAATAAAAAACAAGAGTTAAGACTAGGCTAATTTCCATGATCTTTAACTCTATGTTTCGACTCTTGACTTAATAAAATTAAAATTTTCACATTACCAACAAGTTACTCCTCATATAATAACACAATAAAACCAGAACACTTTAAACGTAATAGAATCCAACGAAATTAACTAGACACACACCTAGCTCAAGCTAGTAAAACTAGTTTTCTCGATTGAACTCTAAATGACTCAATTAAGTAAAAAATTATTTGTAAAACACTTTGAACATTATAATCACATCCTTGTACACTTGGATGCATATTTATATCATTATTCACAAATAAATCACATGAATCATCCTCAAAACAAGGCTAAAAAGGCTAGAATAGTAATGTTAGAATGCATAAATACACCCAACATCAATCGTTGCATATCTTTTGTAAAAAGGTAGTCTTGGTTCTTCTATCTCATTGGATTGAAGTTGGTTCCCTTATGATTTGGTAGTTTGGGTCGTGACAAGTTGGTATTAGAGCTTAGGTTACCATCTCCTAGTACAACAACAAATATTATTGATTATTGTGTTAATATCCATATCAAGTCTGTATAGTTACTTTTATGGGATGAATCCAATTTTTATCTCAACTAGGATAGTAGATATCACTTGACTCCTTTTAGAATGACACAATCAATCAAAAATAAAATCGGGAAGGTTTCAATTGCTATCTGGATTTAACAGTTGTATGTAAGGACATAGGTGATCAACTTATGGTCATCAAGTAATGAATATGATTCATGGTATTGAGGTAGGAAGTATGACTTATTTAATTGTGAAACTCTCTAAAATTATGTGATTGTGACTTGAAGTTGTTGATTAAATTTGAACAATGAAAAGTTGGAATTGAAAGTTATTGTCTATTATATGGTGTATGAAAGAATTGGAGTAGGTTTATTTCTTCTATTGTTGGTAGTATCATGAATTTTTAGTATGCTATTTAAGTTTGACAAAGTTGATGCTTATATTAGTTGTGGTTGATTGAATCTTTGTTAGGTGTTGAGTGTTAAGGGAAATTACTTGCTATGTGTTTTAATGGAAATAGTATTCTATATAATTAGCATGGTTTTATCATTGGTAAAAATGATAAGGGAAACATGGTTTATGTCTATGGAAAACTCTTGTTTTTAACAATCAAAATTTAGTTAAGGACCTTAGGGAAGGGGGTTATTATTGTATAATAGTAGAACTTATTGTTGTGATCATTTTTCTATTGTGATTCATACCTAGTTTTAAGCAAGTCATAATACTAAGTAGTTGTTGTTAAACTTTTGGGTTCGATTTTGGGATTTTATTAGGGCCTTAGTGTGATTTTCTTAGTTGAATTACAGGAAATAGGAATGACCGAATTGCAGAAAAAGCAAATTTCTAGACTGCTATAGTTTTGTTCACTATAGTTGCACTGGCTCTCTATAGTGGGAATTCTCCTCTATAGTGGTGTTGCATAGTGGCATAACAGTCGCTATAGTGGGATGGGTGGGGCAGAACCCCTACCCTATTTTTTCCTGCTTTGATGTTTCCTATGTGGCATGTTTGATTTGATATTTTAAGTCAAGAAACTTTGCATGAATCATAGGAATCATGTTAGGAAGGTAAAATATGAATTTAATATAACAAAAATTCTTAAAACAAACTTTATTGTGAGATAAAGAGAAGTAAAAAAAAAAGGAGGAATAGTATATGTCCCAATTAAGGGTAACCCAAATCTTCATAGATGTATGAAAAAAGGTAAGCGGAATTGATCTACACAAAGGGCCCTAGGTGGATTCCCTATCACCATTGTGGGCTGATGGGGTAGGGTCATCTTCCTCTGAATTGCTCAAGAATAGGAAATCCATCAAATCCACCAACTCCAGTTTATGAAACTCATGTCTAAGGACTGTGCAACTAAAGATGACATTCATTGTCTTTATTATCTGAGTAAGCAAGCAGTCCTAGAAGTGCCTCTTTTTTTCCTTCATAGAGCTTAATTTGGAGTACAACATAGTCCTAAGCAATGGGAGATGGGTTTGTAGAGCTAGTAGTGGCATACCTCATGGATGTCCTAACTGTAAACAGGGGAATGCTTCATGGATGTCCTAACCGCAACCAAGTCTGACTCTAATTAGTAATAAGTATGCGAGGATGGGACTGGGATAGAGAGGAAACATGATTATCATCCTTACCATCATCCTCGACCTCCTCTACAACTCTACTGCTCTCTTCCTCTTCACCCTGCATCTTCTTTCATATGACCATGATTAGCTTGGAGCATATTAGTAGGGACTTCCATATAAAGATGATAGCTTAGATCTCGAAGAAAGTAGTGAAGAAATAGATACACAAGGACATGGGAAATTACGATGCCATTTGGGCAATTAAGAAGGTCCCTTTTAGATTATTTATAAATAGTTACTTTGGGGTTTTTTAATAGGCTATTTTTTTAAAGTCAATTACTATAAATAGTTGCATTAGCCATTTTCATCACCTAGATTTTGGATGATAGAATTGTCTTGAATAGACTTAATATTTAGCTACTCTATATTAGGGTAGTAATTGGGATCAATTTCAATTGTTAGTTTAGATCGAGTGATTATGGAAGATTTTAGAATTGCTTATGTTGTCTTTTTTTGCTTGATTGATCATGGAATTATGATATTGTGGATTCAATTTTTTTTCTTGTGAATTTAATTGAGTTCATTTTGTCCCTTGGTTTAGTTGTTGATCAATTTAGCCCTTTTTTGTTCACTACTCATCTCTTATTTCTTAACCATCCTTTAATTTTTGTTGTTCAATTCTATATTTTTGTTATGAATTCTAGTTGTCCAATTAGGATCATTATCATTTTAGTATCATGAGCCTAGGTTAAGGTTTTATTTCATAAATTTTAATCTTGAGATTTTGATCATAAAAGAATCAAAAAAATTTCAAATATTCCATTGCTCAAAATGTTGAGAATTCTCTAGTGTTTTGAGCTAGTAGGGGCATGCTTGATTCTCTAGTGTTTTGAGCTAGTAGGGGCATGATTCTCTATTATTTTTTGAGCCTAATGTTGAATTTCACTTGATTTGGAGATGCAGGTTTGAAGATACCATTGAAGGATTTTGAGCTTTGAAACTTTGTGAATTTGGAAAAGTGAATTTATTTTTACTAGATTTTGAAGGCTAAAAATTTGTCAAGTTTGTTTGTGGCATTGACAGGAACCCATGGGTGAAATATCATGATATTTGAATAAAAAAGGAAGAAGCTATGATTATGTGAAGATTGGGGTTTTTGTTGGTGTTGTTGAACATCTTCATCTTATTCTTAGTAAAGAAAATAAAAAAAGGTACACTTTGATTCAAAATTCTGAAGTCAAAGTTGGTCAAAGTTTTAGTGGCTTGACTTGTGGAAATTTGAAAAAAAAAAAAAAAATTTGGAAAAAATTAAAAATTAATTTCCACGTGGACATGTCAGCTATAAAGCAACCATTAACTACCATGCAAAAGCCACTTCAGCGATAAGACAATAGTTTTTAGCGTCCCACCAGCCCACTTGTGCCATGTGGTGCGTGTACTACTACTTCATAGAGCACAATGCGTGCAAATTTTTACACAACTTTTTTTGGGCTTTTAAAAATTTCTGGAACCAAAAATATTTCTAAGTGTTCGAATTTCGTGATTCCTTTTTTGTTCTTATACTATTCGATTCCTTAACTATTTAACAAGTAATTAACATACTTAATCACTTGTTAACTAGTTTTAATAATCAAATCAAACCTCTTTAAAGTTACAAACTTCATCAAGGCCTCAATGATTTTCTAAGTGTTTGATTACGTGATTCATTTTTTAAAACTTTTTCTCCTTCAATTTCATATAATTAATAAGTAATTAACATATTTAATCACGTATTAACCAATTTTAAATCATCAAATTCCTTCTTCAATTCATCAAACCAAGTAACACAAGTAATTTTTCTACATTTTTTACTGTCTTTTTTTGAGTTTGTTTTCTTTTGTATTTCTTTTCATCAACTTTTTTCATCTTAATTCATTGATAAACTTCTTGATTCAAGTCCTTTAACCTTCAATTGAATAATATTTTTTTTAAATAGTCACAAGTATCCATTCCTCCACAAGGATAGATAACCTTAAATTGATTAAGTAAAGCTAGTAACACTATCAATTTGGGAAAGAAGCCATAAAAGATTAGTTGAGAGTTTATTTAAAGAGTGATATAAGGATTTTATTACTTACTTTTTTCTAGTTTAGTAGGTACAAAAGGTGATATATGGGAGAATGTCATTCATAGATTTAGATTGTTGTGGAGATGAAACTAGTGACTATACTTTTATGTAACACCCCATGCTTTTAACGCTCTACTAATACCTTAAAAATGACCCTTAGGACCCCTATATCAATGATAAACCATATTTAGTTGTTATGGGTCATGTTGAGGGTGTTTTTGAACATTGGAAATTAGTGTGTACTGCCAAATGGACCCTCCGAAAAGGTTCAACACCGTGGAGAAATTACTAACGTCACTGGAATGGTTTAGATTTGGGTTGTGCTCCGCCAACCTCGAGGTTGGAATTGGCTGTGATTGTGCACCACCTAGCAATAGCGAAGCATCAAAGTTTCTCTGTTTCATTTACTTTACGGGCGTGAGGTCTTTTCATATCTCTAAACCATTTCTAATCATTCATAAATGAATTGAGGGCTCTTAAACGCATTATTGCCCATTTTTCATGAAATTAACTCATGTAAACCCTTCCCCTCTTTCCAACAACAAGAAATTCAAACTTTGTCTCAAAGAATTTAACTGTCCAAGATCCAAGTTCAAGAGTTTCTTCAAGAATTCAAGTAATTGAGGTATGTGGGATTTTCATCAATGGGTTCCCTCCACCCATTGAGCCTAAAACCTTTTTTTCTCTTAAAGTGTGAATTTCTTCTCTCTTAATGAAAATATACATGTTCAAGATAAATTAATCCATGCTTTTTATCATAAATTTAAGGTCAAGACATGAAAATATGTGTTCCATGTAAATTAGGTTATTTCATGCTTTGAATTTCAAGTACCTATGTAATATTCATTGAAATTATGAAATTATCCATGTTTTCTCATTAATTTATATTCAAGCCATGCTAATGATTCTATCCCATGTGAACCTTTCTCCCATATGTTTGAAGTTTCAAGCCCCCATGTCAAGTTTAGTCAATATCATGTTAAATTCTTAAATGTATGTATTAAACCCTATGAACATAATATTCTCCCAAGTTCAATTCATCCCCTGTTCAAATTTGTGTACCTCATTCTTTCATTGAAATGTATTATATTTTGGGTGTTTGAATTATGACCTTATCTCACTGTTTTGAGTAGATTTATCGAATTTTGTAATCATTCATTGCTGGCAGGTTATCAACACCTAATACTTATGTGTTTACTTACATTTCATACTTTTCATGTAATGAGTCAGTCAGCTCATGATTTTATCCCCATATTCAGATTATCATTTTATAACAAACTCACCAGAATTATTTCATGTTAAATACATCAGTTTACATATTCATGCTTACCTAAGATTATGCATGCAATGTCAATTTTTAGAATACCATGTTTGAGTATATCAGTCATTAGTGCATGCACTAGTTTATTATTCTAGTATCAGTTTATTTGGGAGTAAGATTTAGCACTGAGTGAACCCAAGGATAGGGGCTCACCTATAAGTAGAAGGTGTCACATTTAGTAGCAGTCCCTGAGTTCCATAACTACGTATCCAGCGTAGGTTTTGAGGGCACTTCCTAGCAGTTGAGAGTTGACATTCTCAGAGGGTCACCTGCAAGTAGAGGGCCACCTACACGTACAACCATTTTTTAGTACCCGAGGCAAGGTACCGATACCCTTCCAACTGGGTTTACAAGATGGACTCCAATTAGCTTAGATTAAGGCATGTCGATTACATGATAGCTCCCATAGTTTAATTCGGTATTCAGTTTATCTTAGTTCAGGTTTGCTTGACCAATTAGTCAAATTTCAGTATTTATTCAATCAGTTTTACAAAATTATTTTAGTTATTCAGATATCAGTTATTCAATTATTCAGATCATTTCAGTGCATTCTTTACTTAGTCTTGCATTCTAAGTTTTACATACATGATCATCTGTACAATTTTGCAGCCTATTCAGCTTTGCATGAGATTTATATATAGTATTCATGTTTTACCGCTTACCAACTTATAGAATTATTTTCAACTCATGATTTATAAATCTCACTATGACTTATAGTTTTCACGTATAGCCATGTTTTAAATATATTTTTCAGCAAATAATCTATATCCTCAGTTTTAAATCACGTGTTAAATACTTCCATGCTTTAGTGCACATCTCCATATACTCAGTACATTTCAAAGTACTGACCACATGTATGCATTTATGTCTATATTCCTTCATGGTGTAGGTACCAGATGTAGTCCATACATCATGGTCAGACAGCTCTTAGCATTCAGCCAGCAGGTGATAAGTTCTATTATTCCGAGAACTCCAGACAGTTATAGTTCATGTACTATATTGTTATTATTCTTATGCAATGATTTGTAGTAGCTGGATGCCTACAGTCAGTATAGTAGAGGCTTCATAGATATTAAGTCAAAGTCATGATATGCAATTTAAGTTCTTTCTTTAGTTTTATCATGTTGGAAGCTCTATTAGTATTATACTTATTTGTATTTTCCTATGATTATATTTTCACTTAGCAAATTTAGCTTGTACATGTATTTTAAATTAATTGCTCAAGTATAATGCCAGTACATAGGTTAGCTTGGGATCTCTTGTGGTTCTAAGCACCATATTATGACCAGAGGGCAGTTTTGGGTCATGAAAAACTTGGTATCAGAGCACAAAGTTCAAGTATCCTAGGGTGTCGATGAAGTCATGTCTAGTAGAGTCTTACGGGATGGTACGGAGATATCTAAACTTTTCTTTGATAGGCTATGGGGCATTTAAGAAATATTTTCCTTTTTCGTATCTTAGATAGTGCTGTAGAAATATTCTCTAAGAAACTTATACAAATTCTCATCTTGCTCTATTCATGCCAACTCTACCGTATTTTCAAGGTAACAGAAATAGCCAAGCTTAATTTCATAAAGATAGAGCTTTTTCTTAGACAGTCCTTGTTGATAGTTATTATATTGAATGTGGGCTCAAAATGAATACCATCAATGTCTTTATGTTCTAAAGTTTTAAAGATTTCATTCTTGATCATAAAAAATCATGCATTGAGCTGACTTCAACTGTGCCCTCAGATCTTTTCTAAGAATTGACACAACCCGACCCTGGGCCTTGTTGTAATGGGCATCCCAAGTCAAACTAGGACTGGGGACCGCTCCATGTTACCCTACCCATCCACCTTTATCCATCCATTGATGTTCTGAATTTCAAACATATAATAAGATAGCATAAATGTTCTCATAAGGACTCTAGGATAAAGTCAAAACTATGAACGACCCAACCAAGTTCAACTACACCATACCAACCGCCCATACACACTAAACAAAAACATAGGCCATAAACCAGGCCATAACCAAATAAGTTAGATAAAATTTAATATAATTAATCCTAAAATGTAATATGATAGAACAGTGAGAAATCCTATGATGGTATCATCCCGCTAGCCTATTCCAATGATAAGGCCGAAACCAATACCAATACCGTGCATAATAACCCCCAAGAGTACTATAAATCTTTTATCCAAAAGAGTAAGCAAATTTGGTTTGCATGTGCCCCCAACCATCGCCAAAACCAATATCCAATAAAACAAAAATGTCTAAAGAAATCCATAACATGAAATGATATCTTCCAAATAAGAGGACTAGATAGGCCAGTTCCTGTATAGCATGGGTATTTATCCGCCAGTAGACGGGATTAGCGAGTGGCCACTAGCATGAATCTCAGGATAAGGGTAAAATAATGTCAGTTATAAAACAAAGTAAAACCATCCATAATACATACAACCATACAAATATAAGTGCCGAAAAAAGGAAATAGATTTAGGATGCATTGAAAATCTTTACCTGGGCTGTGTAGCTTGGCCGTCCTAAACCACCCATGGGTGATATGGGTTCTGCACCCTATGCTGGAAGGGCCTCAATATGTGTAGTCACACGACTATGGAAGTATACCATGGTATGAGTAGTACATCCCCTAAATGTGTGACATAATGCATACGGTCCACTAAGACAAATCGTCATATCGGTAAATATGAGTTTCCAATTTTTGTCCCTCTGGGATCGCCACCTTCCACAACTTTACTACACACCCCGCAATTAATGCCTAATTGAAACTATTTTCAAATAACTAACCAAATCCATTTATCATTTTATTAACCAAGTCCAATATTAGTCGTATTTTCATACAACCTCATACTTGCAAGTAATATTCATAGCCAAGCTATTTAGGTTAAGGGGACTTTCAAGTACCATTCTATATACCATATTAAACCACTTGAGAGACTTCCATGTTCCCCACAAGCATAATCACTTATCCTTTAGCCTTTTCATACTATTTAAGCCATGCACAGTTCCTTTACCAAGTTTAAAACATGTAAGAGTTCCATTGAAAGAAGTCAATGCAATGAACATATCTTTATAAGCATTTTATCAAACATCTTGATGGCATAAAATAACCAAAACTAATTCCAAAGACCATTAAATCATTACCATTTAATCCAATTGTCCAAAACCATCATTAATGTATATAAAAGCGTAATTAAAACCATAGGAAACCATAACCAAGAATTTAATATCAAAACCCCCAAATAATAGTTGAAAGCCATAATCATGAAATAGTAAAACCAACAAAATAAGTCATATAAACTATGCCTTTAGTTGAAATTACAATGAGGGAAGAGAATCATACTTTATACCAAAGAATTAACGGAAACAAATCACCAAAGAAATCCTCAAGATGAAACCCTAGCTTTTTATGGTTTAATTTTTTATTTTATTAATAATTTAACTCAATCCACAAGGAATGGACCAACCCATCCAAATAAATACAATATCAGCAACACACATATCAAATGGACCGGCCCGAAACAACTTAACCCAGTCTAAACAAGAAACTAATAAAAGGGGAGTAGGGTTTCTAATTTGACCTAAGTTCAGCTCCACTCTTCATAAAATTTCACCGTCTTCTCCATGTTTGCCTTTGGGAATCTACCTTTGAGTTACATATGTTGTGGGTGATAAAT
Source organism: Capsicum annuum (assembly GCF_002878395.1). Lineage (NCBI taxonomy): Eukaryota > Viridiplantae > Streptophyta > Magnoliopsida > Solanales > Solanaceae > Capsicum > Capsicum annuum. The sequence continues at coordinate 140,122,280 of NC_061111.1, forward strand.
ACCAGACCTTGGTTGGACTAGCTTAGATTTTTATCCAGCTTGCCAGAGTAAGTTCACTCCTTCTTTCTTGTTTGAGTTAATATTAGATCCTCCGCCAATTCTTGCAAATAAAGTTCTTTAATCTATTTTAGTAGAGTTCCTCAGAGTAAGGGAGTATGCGATGATGTTTAGTGCTAAACATCTGGTTCTCATGCACTGAAAATTGATTTTGCATCTAGGTACCCTATTTCTCCTACTTTGTTCAACTTCTTACCCTGACAGTACCAATAATTTTGTCCAATTAGATTTGTAGTTATGAAAGGGATGGAGATTGAGAGATGCTTTGACCCACAGGTAATTGGGTGTAACCAATATCTTTAGTCGTGTTCATTGAATATCTGACCATGTGACCCCTAAATCTACTAAGAAAGCTTTTTTGTTGGCTGGTGTAGATAGGGTAAATATGTTTTTCTTCATTTTGTGTAGGTGTCTTGATTGTAAATTAGTAGTATGTACACCCTCTTTCATTAGCCTTACCAGTCTTCTTAACTACTATTATCCTTAAGTATGGACAGTGTAGTTTATTACTATTTAGTATCCTCCTACCTGTTGTTGGTAGTTGATTGAAACCTGTGAATGTAAATTACTGCTCTAATGCAATATTAGCTTAATAGTCTACTAATTGGTTGCCCTCTCTATTAATGTGTTGTATTTGCACCTGTTTTGTTGCCAGTAGCTGCCATATGTTATTGATCTTGTCTACTATTTGCCATGGTGTTTCCCATTTCTTTGCTAAAAGTTTTTGCATGAGTAATGAGTCCGTTTTAATGATTACCTTATCCTTCTGTGAGTTGTTGCAATTTATTGTTGCTTGTAAAATGGCTATTGCCACTGCCTCTATGGAATTAGTGTCATTTATAGCTGCTCTTTCTGTATGTAATAGATCTCCATTTGTGTCCCTTAAGCAGAATACCCATGAACTTCTTTCGGGATTTCCTTTTGACACCCTATCAGTATTATAATTGACCTAATCATGTGTTGGTACCTCCCATAGAACTTGTATAGCTGATATTTTATGCTTCAACTAATTGAATTGCTTTAAGGGTATGTATTTACTAGTTATATCATCCATAATTGCTTGAATTTCGAGACGTTCTTCGAACCAATCATATACTTTATTGAGATAGGCAGAACTCCCCCTTTGAGAACCATATATGAGACTTTCATCTAGTACAAGGTTGGTATAATATAGAAAGAGAGTGTCTCTCCAGGGATTGTGAAAGATGTTCTACTAAAAATATTCTTGTTATTTCTTTGACTCATATTCCCCAAAAAGTGGATCCCGCTCATATGAAAACTCCATTGCTAGTTTTCTATCTTTAACCAACATTATAAGATGCCTAGTCACATTAAATATCAACCTCTGCATTTCTACTCTTTTTTCATCATGTTTCAGAGAATTTCTTCTCCTCTACAATTCCCACATTATAATTCCTGGAATTGCTCTATAGTATTCTTTTTCCATTGACTTGACTAGTGCTTCCCACTAATCATATATAGAACTCCTTACGCTCATCCCTTGGATGGTTATAGTATTCTTTTTCCTTTGACTTGACTAGTCCGATTAGCAGTATGAGACCTCAACAACACATAATACATAGTCTCTTGTGTTGGGTTTTAGCAGCACCAACATCTAGAAGGTCCTTCAACTCCCCATCTTCTAATAGTTTCATCTACTATAATTTGACCTCTCCGCATCCTCCATATAAATAAAAGTATCTTGAATGGTAATCCTTTTATCCAAAGCTGCTTATAAAAATCAGTAGTGTTTTTTATGTTCCTCACATACTGCCATGCTGATTTCACACTAAATTTTCCTTTTGTATCAGTGCTCTATATTGCTGTGTTATCTTGACTTGACTTATGAGGTGGTTTCACCTTTATCTTTATATGATCCACTATCTCATCTGTAAATAACTCTGCTAATATATCAACATTCCATTGTCCATTCACCACCAAATCTTTGACTTGCTTGTAACTGTCATCCCATTCTTTACTATCATGAATTACTGAGTAAAAATCCCATGTTCCACTCATATTATCATACCAAATATGAGCATCCCCTCCTATGGGCCTCCAGTTTATGAGATAATCTATGAAGTGTCTCACTTGTGACATCTTCTTCCAAACTCGGGAACCTCCTCTTGTCTTCCACATAATTTTCTTTGGATGATATTTCCTGTAGTATTTATTCATCATATACTCATTCCAAATAGTTTTCTCAGTCCTAAAATTCCACCATAATTTACAAAAAAATGTTGTGGATACAACTTGTGATAGCCTAAACCCCATACCCCCTTCTTCTACTAGCAGGCATAGTTTGGGCCAAGATACCCAATGTCTACTCTTTCTTCCCACTGTACTACACCAAAAGAACTTTGCAAAGATCTTTTAAATTGTAGAGAGTATATTATTTTATGTATTCATCACTGATAAATAATGTATGGGTACACTCCGTAACACATGATTAATCAAAACAACTCTTCCCCCTAAAAGATACAAGTTTAGCTTTCCAAGCATGCAATTTGTTGCTTATTCTGTTTATTAGTTGCTGATAGTAAACCTTCTTGTTCCTCATGTAGAAAATAGGACATCCTAAAACCTTCTTGCTCCTCATGTAGAAAATAGGACGTCCTAAGTAGTTAGAAGAAAAATCCTGCCTCAGTATTCCAGTAGCAACTTCAGCCATAACTACAACTCAATTAGACATACTTACATACATATACAAAGAACTTATCTCTTTGTTGATCTTCTGACCTAAGACCTTTTCATACTTGTCTAAGGTTGATGTCTCTAGCTGCAATATGTTTAACTCAGCTTTACACATAATGATCATATCATCTGCAAAAGCAAGATGATTGAGTTTTGGACTTCCTCTAAGCATACCAAATAACTTGAACTCTTTTCTTTTCATCAACTCCTTAAAGCTTCTAGATATAACTTCAGCTACAATGATAAACAAAGTAGGTGACAATGTATCTCCTTGATTAAGATCAGTTGAGGATTTAAGGAAACCTTTTGGTTGTCCATTCATCAGTATAGAATACCAATTATTAGACAGTAATCTAAAAATCATATCAATGATTTCTTCATAGAAACCAATCTTTCTTATCAGTTTAGTCAGGAATAGGCACTCAAGTCTATCATATGCCTCCATCATATCCAGCTTTATTACCATATTTGGGGTTTTACCTTTTTTCCTGATTTTAGAGACTATCTCTTAAACCACCAAGATATTCTCAGCTATGCTTCTACCCTGAACAAACCTACCTATTCCTCAGGGACAATATCTGGTAATATAGTCTTAACCTTCCATAAATGATTCTTGAAAAAATCTTATTAACGAAGTTTCTATGAGATATAGGTCTTAAATCTGAGAATGTATTTACCACTAAATTTTTTGGTAAAAGCACCAAATTAGTATATGTGATAAACCTAGGAAGCTCATACCCACAGAAAAATGCTATTATCATCTAATATAAATCATTTGATAATATATTCCAAGCATCCTGAAAGAAAGCAACTGTCATACCATTAGGACCAACTACATTATCCCTATTTAGACCCATGACTGCCCTTTTCACTTCATCAATAGTTGGTATATTTTTCAGATGCATATTATGATCATCAGTTACTACTCTTGGTAACCTATCCAGGATAGTGAAATCATTAGAATCTTCTTGTTTTTGAAATTGATATTGATAAAAGTTGGTTATAGCCTCAGCAATGTTATCTTAATTGTCAAGCCAGTCCCCTTCATCATTCTAAATTCTTTGAATCTTGAGCCTTGATCTCCTTCCTCTTACCACAGAATAAAATAACTTAGCGTTTCTTTCACCGTCCATGAACCAGTCAAAGCCTGCCTTCTTCCTAAAAAATTGCTCTTCCCTTTTTAGTTGTACAGCTAACTCATCTTGTGCTTTAAATAGATTAGACCAATTCACCCCTATAGGATCCTCATCAAATAGCTTTTACATCACTTTTATTACCTCTTCAATAGTAGCTATCTCTTAAAAATGTTTCAAAAGGTTTGCTTACTCCACTGAGTCAAAGCTGCTTTAGTTTTCTTTAATTCTTAATGAAAAATAATGAAAGGGTTCCCTTCTATTTCAACATTTTGGTTCTACTTGATTATCTCTATACAAAAATCCTTTTTAGCTAGAATTTGAGAAACCTAAATGGCTTTACCAACTATTCATTTATTGTGCTGCATTGCACCAATAAAGGTGCATGATATGAGCCACTTTTACCCAAATTTTCCAGATCACTAACTGGAAATAATCCTTGCCATTTTACATTGACAAAAACCCTATCCAGCCTTTTAAATATGCATTTACCATCAATTCTGCCATTTCACCCAGTGAATTTGCTACTCTTAAAAACTGTTTCCTCTAGATTACACATATTTATGCATTGATTGAAATTATCTATTTCCCATAAAGTGACTGGAAGGCCTCTTAACTTCACCTTATCACTTCTTATGACATTAAAATCACCTCTCACCAGCCAATACTCTTTCATATTAAATATTATTTCTTCCAAAGGTTGTCAGAACCTTAACCTATCATTCTGACTACACTTTGCATATACTAGTGTCACCATCATTATTAGTTTAGCTTGTTGATTCTCCACCTTTATAGTAAGTTATTTCTCTTTATCTGTAACTACACTGCACGTCATATTTGAGTCCATGAAGGACAAAAATTTTCATGAAGTGTTTGCTATTGAATGCTGCATCCCAAGTCTCCTTTTATAATCCTCTATGTTATGACTTTCCGAAAATGGCTCCATAAGGCCTATGAAACCAAAATGATATCTCATATGCATTGTTATTATCAAGTAAAAGCTTTCTGTGTATTAACATATTTGATGTTTGAGATTAAAGAATTCATTTGGAAATAGATATAGTGGAATTATTCCTTGTCCTTATGGAACTTGCCACTGTTGTAGCATTTGTATTCCTTTTTTTATTTCTTTTTTGCTTAGAAATAATAGAATCAACATGCTTTGGGAATAAATCACCCTCAATTGCTGCATTATCAATATTATACCCTATGTCTTCATCATCCATATCTTCCTACTTTTTATTTACATTATGTTCCCTGATTTAATTTCCATAAGCACAATATCCTCAAAAATTACTTGTTGCTTTTATTTTTTCCCTTTTTCAAGTACTATAAGATCCTTTATCTCATTCTATTGCTCTGCTATATCCTGACTAATTTGTTGTGGTTATTCCTCTTCTTATGCTTTATTGTGTTTAAATACACCTTTTTACCTACTGCTCATCTTCTTTGCTACCACTGTCCTTCTAATTTTTACTTATGGTACCCTTATTATTAATAATTTGTTCTGCTACTACCCTAGTGTTTTTTTTTCAAAACTTTTGTTGACCTGATTACAGGTTTGACTTATCTATTGGTGTGTTATAGTAGGCACAATTATGACTTAATAATTAGGTCTTGATAAATCAGTATCAGAGCCTAGGTTTCACTGATATGATAGTACAAAAGAAAAATATTAGTAGAGTCCTACGGATTGGTGTATAAATAACTATAACCTATCTTTAGGAAGTAATAGGAACATTTTAGAAAATTTACCTCTTTAATCTATATTGTGTGTCCTCTTTGCTAAGAATCTTAGACACATTCTTTGACTTTATTTTGTCCCTAATAAATGATACAAGATGGACGACGTTATTGATGAATGTAGATGAGACTTAGACATACATTTGTAATGTTTCATCACAGCGTTAGGCTATAGAGTAACAGATGGATGTCAAAGACCTTCAACATTATCCAAAGGATTTGGGGCCAGCTTAGGCTCTAGTTGAGCTCGTGACTACTTCATCTCTTTAAGGTTCAAAATTTGGGGATCCGAGTCATGATTGTAGATTCATCATAGCCATAAATGACATATGATTCATTAAGCAGTTCCTAAGATTGAGTTGGGTCTATTGATGTTAATCATGGTTATTTGCTAATTTTTAGTATGAGACTGGGTATCTCGAGCAGTCCAAACTTATTCCTATGCTATATTCTTTCGAGCAGGACATTAGTGCATGGATGTGTAAAGGACTAGCATTATCACGCTATTTAGTATCGGAGGACTTAATAAAAGTTATATCTCCTTTTTCTCATATTTTTTATTTTATGAGGGTCAGGAAGAGATTATGTATTGTGACTTATGGAGGTGGTGGAAACAGGTTATGCCATTAGAATAATTTTATTGGTATTTCATCCAAGATTCTTATTTTGGTTGTGGTATGATGAAACTTGGGTCTAAAGAGTGCCACAGATGTGAGTTAGTGATCAAATAGAGTTAGAATGTATTCCCCAATAGCCTAGAGTTTCTGAGATAGGATATGATTATAGGAAGGATAGATATTCAACTAGAGTTTGCTCTCACTATTAGTTGACAGCCATTTAGGCTTAGATTGCATTGCTTACCATAGAACCTTGGGAGTTTGTTACGACTATAGAGAGATCGATTACTGGTCAAGAGAGTGTCCCCAACATGGGATTTCTAGTCACTTTAGCTCATTCAGGTCAGCCTCATGATGTTATGGCATTTTTAGTTAGATATAGTATGCTTGGTACCTTAGTTGATGGCTTAGTTGATTGGCCTGAGTCTGGACCTATTCTAGTTTATTCTCTCTATACCCATTAGCAATGTGATTATGGGTTTTAGCATGCTAGATGTGCTTTTATTTCCTATTTTTGCATTTTTATATGTGTATTGGGGTTTTCATACCCATTGATGATTACATTCCTTGATGATTTCATATTTATTATTATGCGCCTTATTATTAAATTCATGATTTTATGACTACTCCATTGTTTATATCTTTTAGTAGTGGATTGAGTAGTTTTGTATTGATATTTTCTCATTATGAGTGTATCATTTGGGTTTGATTCCATTATATTAGCATATTAGCCTTATTGTATCCCTTGAGTGGTACATGATATTGATGTTCACTTTGGTACCGCCTATTCATTATATTAATGTTGATATTATTGATGTTGTTGCTATCACTTCTTGAGGCTATTGATATTGTTGATATTATTATTTGATGTAATATTTAGGCTAGTTTTATCTAGTTAGAATTTTATTTATTTGTGATCTTATTCGATGGCTCGAGTAGATATAGCCCAAATTGGTGATTTTCTTTCCATAGTGCAGTGAGGTTGATTGTTTTCCCTCTTGGTTAGCTGTGTTAGATTAATTTGGGAAGGTATTATGGTATCAAAGGTACATTGACCTTATGTGGTTTTGAGTGGTTCTTAAGTCAGCAATTTAGTTATAGTGCCCATTATCGAGTTCGAGATTCTTAGAATTGTCTTCTGGGTGTGAAGGATTTTTTATTGGCTATCCTTTTTTATATAGCTCATTTTTAAGCTTGACCAATTTTGGGTCTGTTCTTACTTTTTCGCTATTTCATTGCCTGATAGAGGGTTGACTTTGAGATTAAGATGCCCTGAGTTCATTTCTTGGATTTTTTAGATTCATCTCCTGGTGATAGTTTGCCCTTGTTATAAGTATGGGGTTGGAAGATCTTTTTATGGTATGATATAATTTTGTCTAGTGGAGTTGGAGAGTTAGTGATAGGTGGCCTTTCATGTGACTGCTTGTTAAGTTGGCAATATAGGAATTCTTTATCTTCTTGACTTTGAATTTGGTTTTGAGGATGGTATATTTTTTCTTCGGTGTTGTGATTCTTGGGTGGTATCAAGAAATCCCTATCTTAGAGTTTTTTTGGCCTAATGAGGCTTGGTGGAGTGATTCTCCTTATTGATATGTGCCTATGGCTATTATTTGTCAAAATGTAGTGTTGGATTGGTTAGTTTTCATCTTGAGTTGCATTTCTCTTAGTTGATAGAGTTTTTCCATCCCTAGTGTGATTTGTCACCATTATGAGTTCTCGAGTATTCTTTGATAGCTTATGCCCTCCATTGGATGTGGAGTAAATATCTTGAGTTTCAAATTGATGATTTATCATCTAATGCGATTTTGTCCATCATCTATGTTTTTTAATTTTAGATAGGCATAATATGGTACAGATATGCCTGATTTAGATAGTATGATTGACGTTAGTATTTGGCCTTAGTTTGGATTTGTAGGCTCAAATTTGGATTTGATGCCTTGGAATGGCGAATTAGAAGTTATGATATGTTTAGAGTATTAATGCCTACTTATCATTAGATTTGGTTTAGGAAGTTGAGACTAGGTAGTTTAACCTTGATGTTGAGGTTTCAGCTTGGAGTTATAGAGCTTAAGTGCATCCTTTCTTTTGGAATTATCCTAGTTTGGATTTCATTTATAGACTAGTTGAGCCTATTACATGGTTACCTATTTGATCTTCTTCACTTCGGATGGATTATAGTTGCTAAGTGCTATGTGATAGCACATGAGCTTAAATTTGTTCTTTTAGTTTTGACCTGGAGATTTCAGTCTTCTTTGAGTATTATGGATAATATACTTGTGGGTAATATACTTGAGTTGGATTTAGTATGGCTTCGCTCTTATTTGATGGGACATGTTGGAGCAGAATGTTCAATGATGAGTAATTATACCTTGGTCTTCTGGATTTTAGTTGGATTGCCATCCGGACTGGTTGTAGCATCAACATATATTCCATTCCTTGATTATCTGCATTTATGTTCCTCGATAGTGCCTTATAGGCTTATTCTTATATTTGTCGTATATATTTTCAATGAATCAACTTTAGTTCTTCGAGTTCTCTGTGATGTGATTATGCGGATGAGACTCAGGTGATTTCTCTAATTGTTTAGAGTAGATAGCAAGTATGAAATAGTGAACAAAGATTATATTTGGATTTGGAGTCTATGGTATGGCTCATATCTTGGTTTGTTCTTGGCTTGGATAAGCTTTTATTTATTTTTTTGGGGAATTGAGATGGTATCGGTTTGTTGTGAATCAGATTAGAGTGCATCATCCTTTTTGGTTTAGTTAGAGGACACTTAGTGGTTAAGGTTGAGTTTTGGTTGTTGGGAAGTAAAGTATGAGCACTGGTTGAAAAAAGCAAACCTGTGGCGAAATCCCATAGAAGTTTTCTCTCTTTATGGAGGTTATATGGAAAGTCATGCTCAAAGCATGCAAGCCTAGTACCTCATTTTTTGAGCTTTTGAGATTCCTTCTATCCATTGACTTTTGATGACGAATGTTCTTTAAATAGTGGATATTGAATGACCCTTTTGGTTGGTCATTTTCTATATGTCTGCTTATCTTCACTATTAGGGCTTCTCTATAGCTTCCCCAAGTCATTTATTACTTGTTGGAACTAACAGTTCAATTACGGGCATTAATTTGGTTTTTAGAACCAATTCCCTATTTGGAAGTATTCGTTGGTTACAAATGGCCACTAAGTGAAAACTTCAGTAACATGATCTCGGATGCAAATTCCAACAGTGCCAACAATTTTAGAATATTAATTTTACGAAGGTAGACCTTTGATTCGGATTTTAATGCACCTGAGCTCATTTCAACCTATTGGTTGGGAAGTAGGAAATTTGAAAATATGGGTGTGGGACCCATAATTGGTCAAACTACCTAGGATTGAAAATCTGACTTTGACAATGCATTCAGAATGTTTAATTTAGTGTGGTTACATAGGTCATTAGCAAAAAATAGATTTCAAACAACTCCTGATGCTCTGTTGCAAAGTTGGAAAATTTCTAAGCTTTTTGATAGATGGTGCATTACAATTGCACAAAGGGGACCACGATCTCAGTATCGCAATCTTGGCATCTCTTTGCTTGAGGAGTCTACAAATAGACCCCAATGTCGCAAATTTGGTCATTTTCTCCTCACCTATGGAAGCCATAAACCCTAAATGGGTATGATAACTAAAAAATTGAGTTGTGTGGGTGACTTACGAACTTGATTATCATATATTATCACGAATATCTTCGAATTTAAGGTAAGAATCATTCGAATTCATGGTTGAATTTCTTAATTTGGACCCAAAACACCAATATACCTTCGGGCTTGATTTTAGCCCCAAATTATCTTTATTTTCACCCATTTCTTGAGGGTTATAATTCTTTATTAATGTGTCAAAGATGGGTTGACCTGATAAATGCATTTTCTATTGGTGGGACCCACTTGGGGTTTTTGGTGTTACTTTTGAATCCAATGCACAATGCTGAAATATAGTTATCATTAGATTCGTATTGATGAGTAGTTTAATATTTTGATTGTTTGATATCATTTTGGGGATTGTGAAGTGAAGAGGGATTCATGATGAATGATGTAAGGTTTTGTGGTTCAGCTTTGAGGTAGGCTTCTGTCTACTCTTTTTCATAGATGATGTGTGATACATATTGTATCTGAATGTAAATTTTAAGATTTATTATGAGTAGAATGACTTAGTCTTGACTATTGAAGTTAGGGGATTAAATGAGGGTTTAGGACTCCTAAGGTGAAATGCTTAGTACCTTTTTTAATCCTATTTCCTTCTCTCTAGATCAAACTAATTTGTAGAATGAATACAATATCATCCAAGGTTTGAGATATGGTTTTTGCATTGGGAGTATGATTAGTATGTGTCACCTTATTTTGTGATCTTAAAAACTTCATTTAGGTGAAGTTGACTTGAATTCCCTTGTTTCTAGATCAAGATCCTATCATAGGATTTGTTATGGCTTCCTTGACATCTAGAAGTTGGACTAGATACCTTAGCCTAGTTTGGGGCATAGATTGCCTAAGTATGGAAATTGAGGATTAGAAGTAGGTTTGTCCGACCCACTTAGGGCAAGACTCATGTTATCCGTTGTGGACTTAGTGGCTGATGTTAGGCCTAGTTGTGACTATTGAGCCTTTAGAATAACCTTACTTCGTGGCTTGGTAAATTGTGATGATTTTACCCTGCATTTTGATTAATGGCCTTTAGAGATGATATTTCCTCTTAGTTATAATATTGGGCCTTTAAAGATGATATTTTCTCTTAGAGATGATGTTGGGCCTTTATATATGTTATTCCTCCTAGATATGATAACTGTCCTAGAGAGATGATATTTCTCATAGTCATGATACATGACCCATAGATACAAGATGCCTCATAAATTTGATACGCCTCGTAGTTATGAGTTATGCCAACTGATGCATTATTCCCCCTAGAAGTGAGATGCCTCCTATACGAGAGATGATTATAGATATGATTCATAGCTTATAGAGATGTCATTTCTCATGATACGCTATGGTCTATAGTCATGAGATCATTTAGATATACATGATTATTGATATGAGATCTGGATACTTATATGGGGATAAGGTCGTGATTATGATATTATGACTATTCCAGACACATTATTAAGACAAACGTCATATTATGATATGAGTTGGATATTAGGGAAGTAATTATCCTAGTGAATGATTGTAACGCCCTAAATCTAATACCTGGAATGCTACACGGTGATCATAACCCCAAAGGACCACAATCTAACCCATGACTGATATCTGTACTTGTATACTGCATAAAATACTTAATAATGCGGAAACATGAACTGAAAGGGCATAAGGTTTAAAACTTAGAGATAGTATCTGATAAAAATGTAACATCTGGGAGGGGTATTGTAATAGCCCGGGAAATTTTTTGTTGAAATTTTGTGTGTAAACGTGTTGGGTTATATCTTCTAAAATGAATTATAAATTTTTTGTGCAGACATGCAGAGCACTTAGCCACAAACTCTGTAATATCTCTCTTCATCCAACTCCACCAATAGACTTCTCGTAAGTCGCGATACATCTTTGTGGCCTCTAGATGAATAGAGTAGCGCGCACCATGTGCTTCTGCAAGAATTTGTTGCCTTAAGTTATCTACACCTGGAACGTAGATACAACCCTGACAACACAAAATACCATCTCCCCCTTAGGAGGAAACCTCTACTTTATGATCCTGAACTGACTCTTTCAACTTGATAAGGCTGGGATCTCTATCTTGCTTTTCTTTCACCTCGAAATCTAAAGATAATTCTGAACTACTCTAAACCCATATATCACCCTCATCTGTATCGACTAAGTGAATGCCTAGTATGGCAAGCTGATGTACTTCCTGATATAACATCTTCTTACTATCATCCACATGAGTAAAACTACCCATAGACAGTCTTCTAAGAGCGTTAGCCACTATATTGGCCTTACCCAAATGATAGAGGACACTCATGTCATAATCTTTCAAGAGCTCTAACCACCTTCTCTAATGAAGATTAAGATCTTTCTGAGAAAAGACATACTGAAGACTCTTATAATCTATGAAGTCATCTACATGAACTCCGTAGAGATAATGCCTCCAAATTTTTAAGGCAAAGACTACGGCGGCTAAATTAAGATCATGAGTAGGATAATTCTTCTCATAGGGTTTAAGTTGTATGGAGGAATAGGCTATGACCTTACCATGCTATATAAGCACACAACCCAAACCTACTCTGGATGTATCACAATACACTACGAACCCATCTGGACCATCTAGAAGAGCTAAACTAAAATTGAGGTGAGTTGAGTCTTCAACTCATGAAAACTCTTATCACAAGGATCTGACCACTTAAACTTGATTTTTTTTCTGAGTAAATCTGGACATAGGGGATGCAATAAAAGAAAATTCCTTAACAAACCATCTATAATAGCCATCCAAACCTAAGAAATTCCTAATATTTAATTGAGAGACAGGGCGAGGCCAGTTTCTTACTGCTTTTCTCTTTTAAAGATCTACTCTAATGCCATCACTGGAAACGATGTGACCAAGGAATGCTACTTACCTTAGCCAAAACTTGAACTTACTGAATTTGGCGAATAGCTGATGATCTCTGAGAGTCTGAAGTACTATCCCAAGATGGTCTGCATGATCGTGCTCACTGTGGGTATAGACCAAAATATCATCTATAAAGACTATGACAAATATATCCAAGTACTTCTTGAACATACAGTTCATCAAGTACATGAAAGCGGTTGGGGCATTGGCAAGACCAAATGACATGAGTAGAAATTTGAAGTGACCATACTGAGTTCGAAAAGCTATTTTCAGAATGTCACATTCCTTAACTCTGAGCTGATGATAGCCGGAGCTGATATCTATCTTAGAAAAATAACTGGCACCCTAAAGTTGGTCAAACAAGTCAGTGATTCTTAAGAGAGAATACTTGTTCTTGACTGTGACCTTATTGATTTAATAGTAGTTTATACAGATTCTGAAAGAACCATCTTTCTTGTGCAGGAGCAATACTGGAGTGCCCCACGGGTAAATGCTAGGTCTGATGAATCCCTTATCTAAGAGATCCTTAAACTATTCTTTTAGTTCTTTGTGTTCTGCTAGTGCCATTCTGTATGGCAGAATAGAGATAGGCTAAGTACCTAGAAGAAGATCAATACCAATGTCTATTTCTCTTTCGGGAGAAATTCCTGGAAAATCTTCGGGAAAGACATCTGAATATTCATTCATTACTGGGATTGATTCAAGACTGGGAGTTTCGAAACTAGTGTCCTTAACTCAAACAAGATGATAGATGCATCCTTTAGATATCATTTTCCATGCCTAAAGGTAGGAAACAAGCTGACCTCTAAAAGGGAATACACTACCCTTCCACTCTAGGATGGGTTCATTTTAAAACTGAAATTAGACTACTTTATTTCTACAGTCGACTGTGGCATAAAAAGAATAAAGCCAATCCATGCAGAGAATAATATCAAAATTAGTCATCTCTAATTCTACTAAGTTTGCTAAGGTGAATTTCTGAGATATCATAATCGGCCAGTTCCTGTATACCTGCCAGGCTATGATGGTTTTACCCACTGGGGTAGAGACTGAAAAGGGCTCTGCTAAAATTTTAGGACTGACTTTGAAATCGACTACTATATAAGGAGTGACAAAAGACAAAGAAGCTCCTGGATTTAGCAAAGCGTAAACATACACATGAAAGATCTGTAACATACCGGTAACCACATCAGGAGAATTTTATTGATCTTATCAGGACTAAAAAACATAGAGACAATTTGGGCATTGCCCTCTAGTAGCACTGGAGGTGGCACCCTTATGATTTGGGTAACCGGACCAAGTTGAGGAGTGATTTTGTTGACCCTAAGGACCTGGCTGAGGATAGTCTCTGAATTTGTGGCCTGGCTTACCACATCCAAAAAAAATACCACTTTCATCTCTGCAAATACCCTGATGGTGCTTACCATAAGTCTAGCAAAGAGGATCAGTGCGAGCACTGATAACACTGTCAAGGACTTAGATCCTGGCACTCTATGTTTGTTACCCTCTATCAACTTAGGAATTGGAGCACTGGCAGAAGAAGGAGAAGGAACTGATGACTTGGGGCAAAATTGAGAACGATTTCCTCCTTCTGACTTAGGCTGAGCAAAGTTGAAACTACCTGTCTTCGCTCTCTAATTCTGCTTCTCCCTCATATTAATCTTCTACTCCTCTATCTGCTAAGAATAAGTCAAGAGCCTGGCTAAAGTCATGTCACTATTTAGCATGGTGGATCTACACATATTAACCATGCTATCATTTACCCCTGAAACAAACTTACTCATTTTTGCCCTACTATCTGTAACCACAAGAGGGGTATATCTGGCTAATTGAGTAAACTTAGGAGAATACTCTTTCACTATCATATTGCCCTACCTGAGGTTGATGAATTTTAGCACTTTAGCTTCTCTAAGATCTAGGGGGAAGAATCTATCAAGGAACGCTGAAGCAAACTCCTCCCACTCAACTGACCCTACATCGTTTGCCCTCTCTGACTTCCACTGTTTGAACCAAGTATGAGCCACATCCTGCAATTGATATGCAGCTAGCTCAGCACTCTCACTATACATAACCCCTATTATGTCTATAACCTTTTGCACCTGATCTAAGAATTCCTGAGGGCCATTGTCTATCTTAGACCTAAGAAATGATGGAGGATTCATTTAGGTAAAGTCCTGAATCCTAGCTCCAGCTGAATTGGCCACTGGGTTATCTGGAACGACAGCTGATCATTCATTCTGAGCAGAAACTGACTGAGCAAGAGTAGTGAATGTGACCCTGAACTCCACATGAGAAACATATTCGTCCAAGGGATCTTCTTGGATAGGCTGGGTTCTTCTTTTGGGAGGCATGTTCGAAAATAAGGAGGATAAATGGATTATACTGAGAGATTAGATTGAGATTATGGTCAATAGCACGACATAAATACTGAAAGAAGGAAAACTATTCCTAAAACATCTTATAGCCTCCTGCACATAAATATGGCATACAACACACCCATGTACAAGACTCTACTAGATACAGCTTTCAGACTTCCTAGGACTCTATTGAACCTTAGGCTCTAATACCAAGTTTGTAATGTCCCAAATCTAATACTCGGAATGCTACACAGTGCTCATGACCTCGAAGGACCATAAGCTAACCCATGACTGATATTTGTACCTATATACTTCATAAATACTTTATAATGTAGAAATATGAATTGAATAAGGTTCAAAATAGAGACATAGTATCTGATAAATATAAAACATCTAGGAGGGGTATGAAATACCCAAAACAACTGAAATAAGATATATGAACATACTGTAGTCTGGAAAGCCTCTAACTAACTGAACTATCTGAGTAAGAAGTTTATGGGATATGTTCCCAACTAACTCCAACTAATAAGCTAATTAATGAGATAATAGAGAAACAATCATGTCCCCGAATGATGAGGACTCACTGCTAACTCTGACTGCTAATATCTGGAATCTACTGATGCTTTAGAGCTCATGTCTCTGAACCTATGGTATAAGACACCATAGCTCAAATGCGTCAGTACTTTGAATGTATTGGTATGCATATGAGGTAGGCTGAATGCATGGGGTTCATATGCATGAACAATACTATCTAAATAACTAATATGAACGTGAAAATACATGCATACATAGTAACTATATCTGAAATCATGATAACATGAGTATGTTGATGACTAACATGACTAATGATTGAATTTTGATAACTGATAACATGAATGACTATATCTGACAGTCCTAAATTTGATGGAACTAGCTGAGTTCCATGCTGTATCTGAGTTGACTATATCTAATAGTCCTGAATTCTGAAGAACTATCTTAGTTCTTTTACTGAAACTGATATTGAGACTATGGTTAGTAGTCATCTAACCAACATTCCCCAAATGATGCATTAAAGTTGAATTGGGGTCCAATCTATGCCCTAATTATAAGGGTGTCAATACCGTGCCACTGGTAAGGACAACATGTGAGTGACCCTAATATAAAAGGTAACTCTAATGAGAATGGTTGGAACCCTCATATAGCAGGAAAAGCCACCTCATCTACCATCATATAGAAGGCTATGATGTGTTAACCTATGTTGGCTATATAGTTCTGCAATGCAAGGATTGTTTCTAAGAATCACACCCTCATATAATAGGAGAGTTCCGATCCTTGGGTTCGCTCGGTGCTAATTTCTACTCCCGTCTGAATAGACACTGAACATGATTTACTGAAATGAACATGGACTAAGTTACTGAATTCTGTTGACCGATGAAATTCTTCTGATATCTGACAACTGACTGAGTTCATAAGATCATGGAGATTTCCTGAGTCATAAGACTGTCTAAAGTCTAAGGATCGTAGATTAACTGAGAGTATTGTGAAAATATGACATGGCTCAAGGAACGTAGCAAATGTTTGAGGTACAAGTACCTTTAGGACTCGATATAAAGGAATTGACGAAGCATGACTTTATCAAAAATAAGACCCACATTCACAATACATAATTTAATAAGTTGTGGATTTCATAAAGTACGGGTTTATCATACTATCTAACATGGACAACAATGTTGACAATCATTTCATAATCTCATATTCTAAAATCATGGCCATTTCGACAATATACATTTTTCACAATGACAGTATAGAAACCATTTAAACATTGGAGGATGACAAGCATGTCATATTTAGTCTATGTCTTGAGCAATAAAGTATGAATTCTACTTTTTCAAGCATTTTATCAACCACCTTGCATGCGCAACTTAGGGCATAAATGAATTCATCAAATTACACATCAGAAGCAACTAAAGTCATGTATTTTTTTTATCTTGCATGGTAACATAATATCATGATAAACACACAAATATTTCAACTTTGAAATCAATCAACGTCAACAACATGATTACAAATTACCCACAACATAAATACCATGATTTATGGATAAAAAAAGGTCCTTGAGCTTCATGGATGGAAGGAATCCATGAATGAACACAACTCATACCTTAGTTCATGATTTCATGAAGATTAACAGTGAAACTTTCTTGAAATTGGATCTTCTAGGAATAAACTAGCTTGTACTTGAGAGAAACATGAGATAACTAGTATATTTTGGGTGAAAAGTGGCTGAATCATGTGTTAAAGGGCTTAAATAGGGGTGGAAAGTTGACCCTTTTCAACCTAGATACGTCATTTAATTTCAGTGAAAATTTCCCAAATTGGACCCTTGGCGCGACGCGAGGCTATCACTCCGTGTCATTGGATTTTGACAATTGGGAAATTGAGGGATGGCGCGACATGGAGACATCATATTGACCCTTCTTTTGCTAACTGAAACTTTGACGCGATGTGGAGGAAATCATGCTAAGACACTGGAAAAGAAAAATTGCCATTTTATTTTGTGGTGCGGCGCGCCATTGACCAATATGGCACTGTTTTACGATGAGAACTTGAAATAGTCATAACTTCTTACCTGGTTATCGGATTTAGGTAAATTTTATATTGATGGAAATCTTATTGAATTTCTCACATGACAAAAAGTAAAAATCTTGAAAATACTACATGTACAAAAGTGAATTCATCTTTCAAAGTAAGTTTCTAATATTCTTGAGATGATTTCAAGCTAGGAAAAAGTATGGGGTATTACAATGATACGATTGTTGTTCATAAATATATGACTATTTAAATACACATATCTCTTATATGGGATGGACAAGATGCGGTATGATTTTATGATTCCAATATTTGAATACTATTGATGGAATACATAGATTTGGTACTTTCATAATTATTGCATCAATGATTTATACAATTCTAATTAGATTGATACAATTCCAATTGGACTATAATAATATTATTGTTGCCATTAACTTAAAGCTAAAGCCTACTTTCTACATTAAGATGGATTTCTTTACAATAATGACTGTCGAACCTAATGAATAATTTATATGAATAAAAGAGGATAATAATGATGTTTTAAAGAATTGATCGAGGTATATTTTGGTATATCATTTGAAACTCCTATAACTTTGCTAATAAGATATTTATACCCTTTCTACACTTTATAAGGATTTAGTCCCATAGTTCACTCCGATAATCAACCTTACAAATTTACACTGACACGGCTTGAGTCTGTACACCTATTATTATATATACCGATTATTGATGTGATATTGATGATGAACTATGAATTATGGAAATATACACTACCTTGCATCTCTTTTCATGATCATTTACTTTAGCCCTCGTGGGGCTTGTGATTTACTTTAACCCTCATAGGGCTCGCACTATACTTTAGCGCTCGTGGGGATTGTCAGTTACTAGCCATCATAGGGATTGCACTATACTTTAGCTCTTATGGGGCTTGCTTTCTATTATTTACATTGATTTGCGTATTATGATGATATGATGTAACCCGGCAAGGCTGAAGGATATTATAATAATATGATGATACCCAAAAAGGCTAGGGGATATTGTGATATTGTGATGATACCTGGAAAGAATGGAGGATATTGTGATGATATGATGATGCTCGTCAATCCCGGAGCATATTATAATAATGTGATGGTGCCCAACAATGCTGAAGGATATTATGATTATGTAATGATACCCGGCGAGGCCGGAGAATAGCTATGATGATGATGGTTATGGTAATGTGATTTTTTTGCATTAATACTTGCATTTACCTCGCCTATCACATATATGTGCCTATGTCTATTAGCTAGTATGAGACGGATACATAGATATGTGCTATAATTATGCATTGTGTTATTGTATGTTGATTGAACCTTCTAAGCCTGGGTGGCGGGGGTACTCATATGCTCAGCTAAGGGTTTGATTGTCTGGAATAGTTGGTTACTCGCGTTGTTACTAATATTGTTATCATCATTGTTATGATAATTGTTATGCCTAGTTATGACAGATTGGTTAGTGATTTGGTATCGAGATTTGAGGTATGATTCTAATGTCTTCTATCTTACAATTTTATTGTTATGCATGATTAAATCCATTATGTGATAAATGAATTAGAAACCCTAAACTTGTTAGTCAAAATGCTAATAGGATTATAATGAGGCCTTAAAATGAAGATATTATATTCGAGGTTGGGCTTCAACTTGACCTTATATCTATATATATGTATATTTATCTATATATAGCTATGGTGCTACCGTATATCCTTTCGTATATTTGTTCAGATTGTACTTTTATTTCTTGGCCTTGTATAATGCTATATGTCTTTCTGTCATCCCTTATTTGTATATTAGACAAGGATATATGGTATAATGTTGAGATTCCTAAATATCGTTGGAATATGATAGTATACCCTTATTATTTCCTTAGCCTTAATATGTTAAGTCTCTTGGACATGAATAGTATAGGTTATCCTTATCATCTCATTATTTGTGTTATGTGGTCGCTGAACATTACATGTAGCTTCCATTCTATTTATATGCTGTATATATCTGCATTATCTTTAGATCACTATTTGCAGTTCCCTACTAACTACCATTCATTTGGTACTCATACTACACTTCTACAGCCTGAAGATCATAAGTACGTGTTATTATTGTTGATGTGTAAGTCATACAGAGCAGCTATGGTTTAGAGACTACAGTGAGATCTTAACATTTGGAGTATTGCTACCTCTCTTTTATGTATTATACTAGTTTCTATGTTCTATTCGGATATAAGTTATATCAGCGTATCCATTTGTACTTCACATTGAAATCCTAATATTGTAGAAGCTCTACTAATACCACCAGATTTTGGGATTATATTTTGTAATTCTTCTTTATTTCATCGATTTCGCAATTCTTTTCTTTGCATATTGAGTAGTCCATTACTATTTATTCTAGATTATAGGTTTGGCTTCTCTATTGGTGGATTATAGTAGGCGCCATCATGACTTAAGAAATTAGGTCACCACATTCCTCCTTCCAAGTTCACAATAGAAATAGAAGTTTATCCTAGAGGTCGCAAATCACTAAAATAGTAATAACAAGAATATATGAACCAAACATTATAATCAAGAATAAACCTACTCAATTATAAGATAAGTATTCATGTGTAATGCTCATGAAGGACCCCTAGACGTCACACAGTTCTCAAAACTAAGAATAGTCCCAAGCTAACCCATAATTCCTACTTACTTGAAAATCCTATGAAAAGAGAATTAACATATTAGAATTTAAAGGTAAATGAATTTATATCTTAACTAAAAGTCTTTAACTTGGAAATATTTGAAAAAATCATTAAAATTAATCATAAAAAGTTTGGCAAGCCTCTACTGATGACTAGACAGCCACTGGATTAGACCCCAGCTAACCCAAACTTAAACCAAAATCAAATAATTAAACTGTTTTCATCAATGAACAAAAGTCTGATAACTTAGATCCTCAAATTATGAGGACTCAACAATAGTCAGGATGTAGGTGATGATGCCCGTAGTCAATTGTGATGCTGAAAATGAGCACCAGAACCTATATTTTAAGACAATGTAGCACATAGACATATATGTGGGTCAGTAATTCTGGAATGTGCTGAGTATGTAGGGATGAATTCATACGTAAAATAATAACTGAATATTCATATAAACTTTCAAATAATGCATTCTAAGTATAAATGACTCACCTATTAAATAAAAGGTTGCAAGATAATAAACAAGACTAATGAAGCGTGAGAATTACTTTGTGAGCGATTACACTTAGTTTCCAAAACCTTTACTTTTTATTCTTTCTTTTGGGAGTTTCTTATAACTGACAGAAGTCATGTGAGCTACCATGGAGTCCAATGTCTTACCCACGTTAGGGAGAGCTGTTCTACCCTTGCCATCAAAATATAACCTTAATCTTAAGTGATCACTGTACTTTATCCATATCGGAAAAAATCTCAACCTATGGTGGTTCATAGTTTCTAGGAATTTACGATACACTCATCGGAATTTCCTTCTCGGTGCTAAATATAAATCCCAAAATACTTACCTGCGCATAGTTTAAGAAATCCACCTTAAAATAACATAAGGGTTTATAGATTGAAAAACAGTTATGCTTCTCTTTCTTTAACTCATAATCTGGATGAACAATTATGGATTTTATATCTTAGCTTAGGATCAAAAGATCAATCTTTGCTTTAAATCATGTCATAAAATTTATCAATGGAGCTTAAGGGAATAATCTACTTGTAAACTCAATACTTGTGCTTAGGACTTGGAATTCATTCTTTAATTCATAGAAATTCATAACAAAACATTATAGTAAATACTCATCTTGAAATCTTTCAACAATATCCCAGTCAAGATTATAGAATTCAAATTATAATATAAATCTTATGATTCAAAACATGGATATAAGTAAATATTTATACACTTAAAGCTTTCTATATCATGGTAATATCATACTTCAAGAATATAGTTATTTGTGTAGGAATCCTACTTCAAAATAAGTAAATTCATTCTTTAAATCCTACTTTTTGGGCACAGGGATGAAAGAATAGCCTTGTTCATAAACCCCATATACCTGAATTTGTCTTAACTAGTGAAGAGTATTTGGAACCTTGAGACTTGAAGGATGAATTTGTGCGAGATGAACCCTTATCTTGATGTTCATAAATATGGGAGAAGGTAAGTATTGTTATTTGTTTGAGTAATAGAGGAAAATAATGCCTCTCTGAGGGTTATAGGTCATGGGTGAAAGTTATAAGAGAGGAAAAGAACAAAAAGCCCTTAGCTAAACTTTATTAAAATGAACATCAGTTCTTGCGGGTCTACCAAATGACTCATATGGAAAGGTACGACTTGGAATTTATGTCTCATAAGCTTGACAGTGACAACACTAATCAACACAAGATTCAATCCTTACGACTCATTACTTGTCTATATGATTTGGGAACGACTAACTGTATCTTTGACATAACCTTAAGAAAACTAATTTTTTGTACTTACAACTCCACTTCATAAGACTCGTACCTTTCTTGACAACTTCTAGGGTCAACTCATACCTTAGACAGAACCTACATTACCCCATACTGATATGGGTATGACTTCCTATATAAGAGTCATATGATATATGTACGACTCAAGAAAATGAGTTGCACGATGTACAGTAGTTCCCAGACATGATGTATTACATATATCCTCCTTTGAAACATTCATCCTTGAATATGGTTCATCCAGGATTGGAATTTGGAAGAGATTCAACACCCCCACACTTAATTTACACTCAAGATTTACCACTATCATATGGATTCAACTTCTCAGAACATAAAATACGATATAGGAGCACATTAACCGACTTAAGGAGAAAGAATTTGCTGGAAATAACACTTTACCTTAGGCAAGAACTGAATTGGAGGGAAAAGATAAGGATACTTTGGCTTCATGTCTTCTTTAGATTCCAAAGTGGCCCCTTCAACCAATTGATTTCTCTAAAGAAATTTTACCAATGCAACGTCCTTATTTCTTAGCCGCCGAACCTTCCTATCAAGTATCTCTATAGGAATCTCCCCATACAATAAATTATCCTTGACCCCAATACTCTCTAGGGGAACTACTAAGGACGAATTTCCAATACACTTCTTAAGTATTGAAATATGGATCACTGGGTGAACTGCAACTAACTCTGAGGGAAGACTCAATTCGTAAGTAACCTCTCCTACATGCTTCACTATCTCATAGGGACCAACAAATCATGAACTTAACTTCTCTTTCTTTCAAAATCTCATTAATCCCTTCATAGGAGACACCTTCAAGAATATCGAATCACCTACTTTAAATGAAGCCATCTCAGCACTTTACGCCCATACAACACTTTAAATGAAGCCATCTCAATACTAGCATGATAACTATTATTATATGCAAACTCAATCAAAGTGAACTGCATGCTTCTATCTTAAATAATGGACAAGGGTATCTCATGAAGCCTCTCTAACTCATGAACATACATCTTGGCATAGTCCTCCACAGCATCTAAAGTCTTAATAGGTAGGCAATAAGAAAACTTAGTCATTCGATTGACTATGACCCAAATTAAATCATTCTAACATATTATACGAGGCAACCCTATGACGAAATCCATAGTCACTACTTTCTATTTCAAAGTGGGGATACTGATATCTTTAAACATACCACCCGGTCTTTGGTGTTCAACCTTAACTTTCTAACAATTTGGACACTTTGCTACAAATTCAGCTATGTCCCTCTTAATACCATTCCACCAATAAATTTCTTGTAAGTAATGGTATATCTTAGTAGCACCCAAATGAGTGGAATACCACAAACCATGAGCCTCTGTAACGCCCCAAAATTGGATCCCGAGACATCACACAGTGCTTAAGGTCATTCTGAGAGTACCATCTTCTTGCATGTGAAGAGGACTGGATCACCTAATGGAGAGACATTGGGTGACACGAACCGATCCAGTTCCTAGTCGTGTCTGGTGCCTCAAGCCCAACCGGTACCAGAGACCACCCCAAATACCCAACCATAACCACCCTACACCTAATGTTGGATGAATCTTGAATATATATATATAACATAAGAAATGGAACAATCACAATTCACATACACTCAAACGGTGTAAGCCCATAATTTCAATACCATTGTCAAGGCTGACACCAATGCCGACACCACCCATATCAACCCAATGTAGTCCTATAAAGCCTCTATTCAAAAGAAAAAAAATACCTGGTCAGGACATGTCCCCGAACGCAACTAAAACCAATGCCTAAGAAATAACAAAAGTATTTAGAGAAGTCAATAACATTTAATGGAGCCTTCCAGAGTATGGAATCTCACCACTTCAATCCGACACAAGATAACCCTGAATCTAATAACCGAGCAGGAGAAGTAGTATGGCCAATCCCTGCATCGCGTGGGGATACAGTACCCAAACATAGGTTAGCAGGCGAATGCTAACATGTACTCAGGAGTAAGGATAAAATAATGCTAGAATTTAGAACCAAGTAAATAACCATATGCAACCACATCTATACATATATATAATCCATGCCGGGGAAGGGAACCGAGTTTTGCATGCATTTAAAACCTTTTACTTAGGTTTTATAGTTTGACCATCCAAAAACAACCCACGGGCTATATGGCTCCAGTGTTATCCCCTAGATGGGCCCAATATGTGTAGCCATACAAACTGGAGATATCACAGGGACAGAGGATTCCTGCATAGCCCTCACCCTCCATGATACATATATACAAGTATAACTTAGAGGATTCTCGTGTACCCAACAATTATATGATTACCATGACCAATCCTCATATCGGCAAACATTAGTTTCCAAAGTCCGTTCATTGGACTCACACCATCACGGTTAGCTATCACAACCCATTATTATTTCCTAATTACAACAATTAGCATACAACCAAACCATCAATTCCATATATTATTAACCAAGGCTATAAGAAATGGTATCATCGTACCGACTATAGCTTGCAAGCAATGTCATTAGCCAACACTTAGGGGATTCTTATGTACCCCACATGATTTCCAATTTACCAATACCATGGTGACCAAGGGCTTACCAAATCATTTAAAATAATTTAAACCAATTTCGGCTCCATAACCATATTATGCAATGTGGTAGTTTCAATAAAAGTCAAACCATATGACAAAACCATTCACATAGGCATTTTAACAAACATATTGAGGGAATATAGTTTCCAAAACCAAAACCAAGTACCAATTGACTATTCCTATGTAACCACATGTTCAATTCCATAATTTTAACATGAAAACCATAAAAAACATGGGAAAAATTTTATCCAATCATTAGTAACCAAAACCCCCAACATATGATCCCAAACCAACACAAACCCATAATAATGTTATGAAAACCATTCTTTAAAACATTTTTTTACTTCAACTAATAATGAGGGAGGAGTAACATGCCTTAGATGCCAAAGAATATAGAGAGAAATCACCCTTGAAATCCCCAAGTAATATGCTTAAAAAAATTCTAAGTGTTCTTAACCTTGAGGATTTAGAAGTATTTGGAGTCTATTTGATGTGTCTTTTGATAGATAATGATGATCTAAGGAAGTTATAACACTGGGTTTTAAGTTGGGAAAGAGGGGAAATGTCAGAATACCCCCCTAACTCGTACACAATTATATGAGTGGCACACACCACTCATACCCTAGAAAGAATGTTGGACTTTAGCACTGTCCAACATACAATCCCCAAGGACCAACTCATACCAAATCATACGACAAGTACCCATAACCAGTACCCTAGGAAGAATCCTCTAGGCTAGACACATTGAGCAATATACGAGTGGCTGAGCTAACTCGTACCACCTCTATATGAGTCTTATGATGATGCCCTTTCGCACCTTGGAAAAAATCCACCCTAGACCATACTGATTATCATACAAGTTGAGGACCCTAAACCGTACAACTTCATACAATAAGTACCCACAAGTAGTATGATGTCCAAAAGCTCAAACTCAAGAAATTTTCTAAGGGTTAAAACCCAGGGTGTTTCAACTGTCCCCCACTTGGATCATTATTCCTCACATGATAGAAAAAGTCATGACAAGCATGATTTATATCCCACCACCTGAACTCTAACCTTTAACTAAGTTAGAAAACAAAGATGGAACGGAGTCAATCTTTCTGTTAACAAATTTTGTAAACAAAAGTATGATGAAAAACACATACCTTCTACATTAATTTTGGGAGAATAAAATAGAAATGGATACTTGGACTTCATGTCCTCTTCTGCTTCCCAAGTAGCCTTTTCGGCCTTGTGTTTCCTCTATAGAACCTTAAATAAAGCTAGATCCTTGGTCCACAACCAACGACCTTGTCGATCCAAGATATCAATCGAGACCTCCTCATAAGACAATGAATCTGAAATACCAATATCCTTAATAGGCACGATTTGAGATGGGCCACCCACACACCTCCTCAACATAGAAACATGGAATATTGAGTGAATAGAGCTAAAACTAGAAGAAAACTCTAACTCATACACAACATTACAAACCTTTCTCATAACTAAGGATCGATATTCCAGGGATTGAGCTTCCCCTTTTTACGAAACCGTATCACTCCTTTCATGGGAGATACCTTTATGAACACCATATTCCTAACCTCAAACTCTAACTCTTTTTGCCTCACATCTGTATAGGACTGTTGGTGACTTTAGGCGGCCATAAACCTATCCCAAATAACCTTTACCTTTTTTAAGGCTTGGCAAACCAAATTCGGGCCAAACATCTCTGCCTCACCAACCTCGAACCACCCAACAGGAGATCTACACCTCCTACCATACAAGCCTTGAATAGAGCCATCATAATGCTAGAGCTATAACTATTATTTTAAGCAAACTCCATAAGAGGTAAATGCTCAACCTAACTACTACCATAGTCAATAACACAAGCATAAAGCATTCCTCCAATGTTTGAATAATTCTTTCTGCTTTCCTATCCGACTGCTGGTGAAAAAAAGAATTAAGACTCACCTAGGTCCCCAAATCTTTCTAAAATGACTGCCTGATAAAGCTCAACTTACACGTCAATTTAAGTGCAAGGTAGTCATCATCAATATAATTTCCCTTCTTTGGAGTCGGGGTCAAATCCACGAGGAACAATTTGCGTGGCAATCAAGTTACTTAAAAATAATAGATACAATTTAAATCCAAACCAATGTTCCAAGAAGGTAAAAATAAGGGAGAAAAGTACCTATACTAATGTTTCTTTTTGGGTTTCTAGTATAAATTTATGGCGATAAATAATTAGAGTTTTAACGGGTATGTATGGATATTAGGATTATGCACTACTAAGGGAGTGATATATGGGTGTTATTAATAAAAATCAATTTAGTAAGTCAAATATGGGTAGGTTTGGTTGTATATTTTGATGCTAGTCTTTCAACAAAACACCAAAATTTTATTCATTGATTCTTCTGAATACCTAATAGGTGTGTTCAATAATTGGTAACCACAACCTCAACCTAGGCATCCCTATTTCTAGGATGATACCCATCGTATAGTCAACCTCACATTTGCCCTTATGTCTTAGATAGTGAAAATTTAGCAAACTACACATATAATTGTCTATTATTACTTTGGTCTCCACATCCCTCTTTCGAAGATGATATGGATTCTGAAACTTCACCCAAAACCCTTCTTTCAAAAATGGCATTGGGTTTTCTAGAGCATGGAGCTTTCACCCATAATGTTGGAATTTAGGGCTTTCACCTATCAAACCTCATCCAAATTAGCATAGCAATGATAAAACCCATAAATATGAACTAGTAAATTGAAGTTGATCAATAACAACCCACACACACTTTAATCCCTATTCACACAAAACCCCAAGAGGGAGATCTAGCTACATATAAGATAAATAAGCATAGATATAGCCATAATCTCCATTGAAATAATTTATTGAAGTTAAGTGGATGTTACTTCAAACTTCGCACTCCCACAAATCAATAATGAAAGTGAGTTAATCTTCTACTTAGAAAGTCCCCAATGTATTCTTCACCCAAAAATTATACAATATTTGCTTCTCCAAAAATGAAGGCTATGAATTCAAGAGCTAAACCTAAAAATTGGGTAAGATGGAATATGATCCATTATGCTAGGGTTTGAATCATTTTGTCAAAATTGGGATCAGCCATGTGTATTTCTAGTTTTTCCCTTGGGCTAACTTCCGCTAAGCCATGATTGTGCGGGTCTAGCTGTGGCCGCGGTTATGAGACCGTAGATAACTTCCGTTATCGTCGTTGATGACATTTAGTTAAGTACCACAATAGCAGTCAGCAGACCGCGACTGAGGTACCTGAGGCTTTTATTCTCCAAGTCTTCAGTTCCACTTTTCTGGCTCCCCTTTAACCATTTTCTGCTCCAATCCACATCTTTTGATCTCCACGACTCTATGCCTACAAAGAGTGGATATTAGTGTATTTTATCACCAATATGTCTCATTTATTCATTCAAAACAAAGTAATGAGCACAATTGTTTAGTGAGAATAATTGGTAAAATAATCACTCATCAACACCCCTAACTTAAAGAAATTGCTTGTCCTCAAGCAACACTACCTCTTACCATGAGACATTAATTTTCTATGCCCATACTTTATAACTTAAAGCTCACAATGACTTCAACTTAAGTCTCAACCACAAGTAGATCATTGCATACGGGCTAAGTTAATTTCTACTATACCCATAATCATAAGATACAAAATTCAAGGATACATGGGACTTTAAAGAGAAACCAAGCAACAACAACTAATACTCTAGAGGTGGTTTCCTCTTTACCATAACTTAGCTATACTTCATTTGCCTCATTCTTCAAAAAGTGACAAAATCACCACCCCAACTTGTTTTACATGACAATCCTTAAAATAAAGAATATTCTACACACCAAGCTACCAAAAATGCAAGAAGGAGTTTCAGGTTTAAGAACCCTCTCTCTCACAAAAGAAATCTTTGTACCATAGGCTTGCCCCTTTTTTCAATTGCTACTATAAAGAAAGTGAATGGTTGGAGATCTCAAAGAACTTTCTAAGCTTTCAATGTAGGTTCGGGTTAGGTTAGGATATCATTTGGGGACAACATGGCTACAACTTTCTTTGAACATCTACATCACACTTTTTAATTTTCCTTTCTAACTATGGGCCACTTTTCTTTGTTTTCTCTATTTTATCATGCTTACTTTTTGCTTCTTTTGTTTACCAATTTCCTTCATCTCTTTTTTTTTGCAATTATTATTCAATTCATTCCTGGGTCCTTTCTATTTCTATTTCTTTATTTTCAGACTTGGGCATATTCGACATTTTACTAACACTTCGTGGCCTCAAACTCTGTTCCACTAACCTTTACCACCCCCAACTTAGGCTTTTAGCTTCAAGTTATATTTCCAAGTTCAAGGAGGGTTTGGTTTAAAAGAGGGATAAAAAGAATGGATCACGAGTTGTAATGAGTTTTCTAAAGAAAGGTCTAAAGGCTCAAAGTGGGTTGTTAGGAATTATAATTATGCATGGGTAGGGTTTTTAGGCTGGAGTGTGTTCCAAATCATAAAGGTGGCCCAAGATAATTTATCCAACCACACAAAATCAAAATTAGTCTTAAAAGACTAACGGGGCAAGTTCTAGATAACATAAGTGTATAAGAGATGAATAAAAAAATCTCACCACGCATGGCATGAAAAAATTGCCAAGAGGGCTCAAATGTCCCTCCCGCGAGAGACTAAATGGGAGTACCTATTTTTATTAATACATTAAAATTTATGAAGCCACAAAAAGAGAAAAAGGTTTTCTACAACATTGCTCACATCCATGCCCTTGATTTTTCAAAAATTTTAAATGGAGGGGGTTGTTCATTTTGCATTAGTCTTTCGCACAATCTGCTAAATTATGGATACAACTAAAGCCTTAATCTCACATCTAGGCTCAAAACCGGAAAACTACCCATATGGCTACTCAGACTTCGCCAATGTTGTACAAAGTGACCCCAACTATACAACATAAAATGCCATAAGTACTCAAAATTCTCTTGTATTTTTGACACTTATGCTATGGGTTCTCAAAATTCCCCTACACCTATGTATCAAAACCCAAACACGATGCTTTACCCTTAAGAATATCTCCACTCAATCTACATAGGGCAAAGTTAGTCATATATCATCAAAATCAAAATAAAATATAGAGTAAAAAGAGAAAAACTAAAATTAGAAGAAAAATATGATAATCAATAAAATGTGAGCACCATTAGGGTACCTAAAATAGAGCATTTCAAAAACAAAATTAAAATAATATCCAAGGCATCATCTCAAAACAATCAACAACATAAAGAGAAATATCCAACAATGCATCACCAACATAATACAAATCCAGAGGTACCCCCAATAAAAAAGAATGCAGTATCCTCACTGCATGTGCAATAAAGCAAGAGTAAGAGGGGTCTTCCTGAATCAGCTGCTCTTTCCCAATGACTCAGCATCATCACCACCAGCATCATCAGCAGACCAATTAGCAGGGGACTTGTCCTCATTTTCCATCTAGGTGTAAGTAGTCGATGGTTGGGCTTGAGCACTTTGAAGATGCCCTTCACCCCCTTCCACAGCTTCTTAAAGAATTTATGTCACTTTTTCTCTCTCTTGACCATTTTCTTATATGATTCCTTGAGGTCCCTATATGATGCAACTATGTCTAAATAAGCTCTCTACAAATGGGAAATAGTGGCTCCCTATTTCTCCTGCTCCTTCTTATATTTCTCATAGTCTGACTAAGATACGTACGAGTGATGAGTTGTGGAATACTCTCCCAATCCCTGAGGCAGTCTATATAGTAGTACTCTAATAACCCATATCTATCCTGATATATCATCGAGAGGGTTAGATAATGAAGGTCTACAAGAGTTTGTGTCCTCTTGGGTCGATTTGCTAGAGTCCGCCTTCCTCTTCTTACTCTGGACTGGGGCACCCTCATCTCTAAATTTGAGTGGAAAGATGCAGGGGCCTGGGATCACCCAGGTATCTATAGCATATTCCTCTACTCGTTCCCTTCTGCATAGCTTTGTTATAAGGGAAGGAAAGAGAAGATGTGTACCTCCATGATTTCTGATGTACCTTAATTCTGAATGCACAATCTTTCCCACATCTAGGCCAATGCCAGTGAGAAGATAGGTCACTATCTAAGGTCATAAGTCTATAACAATGGTCATGTGAGTGCATGGCTATAGTCCACTACAGATAATATTCAGCCAAAGTCTAGCCTCAGCTATGAAGTCATTTATCAGAATGTCTCTCTTGGTAGTGGCCCAGGGAACATCTTTATTAGGACATAAAATATTTGCCATCCAGGTCCCTAGCTCGCATGATTTTGTATGGAACTGCTCGATATCAGCATTTGGGAGTCCATACACCTCATTTATCCACTCTATCCCAAAGAAAATACGCTTAAGTTAGCGTAGAATTCATGCACCCAATGCTCATTAGAAACAAAGGGTTCTTGGGCAAAGCATAGCCATCCAGTTTAAGCGAGTCTATCATGAAAGCTTTGGAACTTTTCCTCTACTTTGCCCAAGTTGATACCCCTTTCAGGGAGCAACTTGGTCTTGTGCAAATCTGTATTGTAGAGGTTCTGATATTCTAGGGCCATGAATTTCGTGTTTTCAAATCCCCCCATCTCTGAGGCTTAGATCCTGTAAATAATGCATTTAGGCCATCATTAGTACTATCATACCAAAAATATGCTAGATCAAATAAATAAATACATGTGGCAGTATTATATAGGTTTTGGTGGAAGAAATAGATATGCAGAATTTTTTAGTTCATGCAGACACTGCCTTCAGGTATGGCATCCGCAGAGCAGTCACTGCAACTGTGGTGATCAAATCGCAGTCATCGGGATCATGACCTCGATGCCTAAGACCATACTCTAAAATTCTGCAGGTTAGTTAGAACATATGATTTTATCCCAACATTTGTGTTCTATTAGGCATGTAAGCATTAAGACTAAGTGACTCAAGCCTAGTTATCGTGATTATACCCCCAAACTCAAAGAATTTAACATATAATTCATAGGGGTATTAAGTCAAACATAAGGTGTACAAAATCATTTCAACCGTTTAAACCTTAAATTTGGGTACTCAAATACATCCCTATTAGTGTGTACACCAACTACAATAGCTAACCACAGCAATAGCCAAAAGGAAGCACAATTTAGTGATGACATTATCATTTAAGTCCTCTCCTAAACTAAAAGTTCTAAGTATATAATTATTCAAATCAATGGAGTTAAGACAACTTACCAAATTAGATGGTGCACAGGATGAATTAACATTTGGATATGCAAAGTAATGCCAAAAATTGAAGAGAATTTTGAGAGAAATTGAAATAGGGGCGTGAGGGAAAATGGCATTTGGTTGGTCATTTAAACTTATTTGACCACAATCACGATCCGTGCTACCACGATCTCGGTCACATGGACTCCGCAATTGTGGTGGCACTAACCGTGGTTGCAGTAACTAAGACCAAACATTGGATCTCCTGCTCTTCGTGTTCATCCTAAACTTGCCAATTTCATACAATTCCCTCTTTCAAGTTCATTCAATATTCCTCCTAGTGCTAACATTTCATGGATTATGCATGAAGAAATGTAAAAACAAAATCTATTATATCATACATAAATAAAAAGGATATGTGCCACTTTTCATAGCGTGATGTGTTGCCTCCCATCAAGCTCTTAGTTTGACGTCATGGCACGATTCCTTCATTGCTTATTTTTATGTTTTGTCTTAGATGATTTGAATCTCTGTCCTAACTTTTGCTCAATATGCAATGAGCGGCAGAGGGATAGAAGATTAAAATATTTTAAGATGAAACTTGGAAGATGTGAGGACATAGATAGCAAGCTTCGATCTCGCCATTTTGAAGACTTATACCTTTTAACCAACTTTATGTCAAACTTTTGATTTGGCTCCTTGGGTAAAAGTGAGCACATCAATATGACATTCCTTCTACATCATAAATTGAGTTCCTTGTCTATTGAAGGGTGGGGTTTTATATTCTCATCTTCCTTGACATTTGCCCATTCTATCACCCCGTAGAATTGATGCTAGTCTTGTACATTCTCCCGGGTTGTAGTAAACTAATCTAAAATGGTTTGAAGAATTGCTTCAAGACCAATAGGCCCGGTTTGTTGCGTCTCCTTCTTCTCATCATAAGACCTATCAATATCATAAAAAGAACTATCAATTCACTTAGTATAATAAGGGGGAATTTGAACAATAACTCCAATGTCCATTCGACCACCACATAAAGAACGCCTATACTCCCTATAGGATCGAGATGGTGTATCTATCTCTCTCCAGGGAGAATAGACACAATCTCTCATGAAGTGAGGTACATTATAATTTGGACATAGGTTATCATGATAGGATTTCCAACTACCAATATCATATTTGTAAGAAGAGGCCATGGAGAAAAATAAAAAGAAAATAAAATCTACCTACAAAAGAAAATCACAAACAGATATATACAAGATTGAATTCAAGAAAGAAACTTAAATTTCAAACTAACTTAATACGCCAAATTATTCGCCGGCAACGGCGCCATTTTTATTACGCTCAACTTATATGTGAATTTAAGTGCAAGGCGGTTACCCTCAATATATTAACCCAACTTTATAGTCGGGGTTGAATCCACGAGGAACAATGTGAGTGAAAATCAAGTTACTTCATAATAATAGATACAAGTTAAATCCAAACTAATGTTATAAGGAGATAAAAATGGGGGAGATAAGTACCTACACTAATGTTTCTTTTTGAGTTTTTCTAGTATAAATTTAGGGATACGAATAATTAGAGTTTTAACAGGTATGCACGGATGTTGGGATTATGCACTACTAAGGGAGTGATATGTGGGTGTTAGCAATCAAAATAAATTTAGTAATCCAAATAGGGGTAGGTTTGGTTGTAGATTTTGATGCTAGTCTTCCAACAAAACACTAAACTTTAACCCATTGATTCTTTAGAATAAGTAATTAGTGTATTCAATAATTGGTAACCACAACCTCAATATAGGCATCCCTATTTCTAGGATGATACCCATGGTATAGTCAACCTCACATTCACCTATATTTTAAGAAAGTGAAAATATAGCAAACTACACACATAATTGTCTATCATTGCTTTGGTCTCTACATCCCCGTTTCGAGGATGATATGGGTTCCTAAACTTCACCCAAAAACCTTCTTCCAAAAATGACTTTGGGTTTCCTAAAGCATAGAGCTTTCACTCATCATACGCATGTGGGAAGTTGGGTCTGTCGCCCATCAAATGCCAACCCAGTTAGCATAGCAATGATAAAACCCATAAACATGAAATACAAAATAGAAGTTAATCAATAACAACCCACATACACTTTAATCCCTATTCACACATAGCCCCAAGAGAGAGATCTAGCTACACATAAGATAAATAAGCATAGATATACCCATAATATCCATTGAAGTAATTTATTGAATCTTAAGTGAATGTTACTTCAAATGTGAAACTCCCTCAAATCAACAATGGAAGTAAGCTAATCTTCCACTTATAAAGTCTCCAACATATTATTCACCAAAAACTTATACAGTATTTTTTCACCAAAAATGAAGGCTATGAATTTAAGAGCTAAACCTAAAAGTTGGGGAAGATGGAATATAGTCCATCATGCTAAGGTTTAAATTATTTTGTTAAAATTTGGATCAACCACGTGCATTTCTATTTTTTCACTTGGGCTGATTTCTTCTGCTAAGCTGCATTCGTACGAGTCTTGCTGCGACCGCGGGTAACTTCAACAATCGTGGTTGATGACTTTTGCTTCACTGTCGTGACTGCGGTCAGCAGACCACGACCGCAGTACCTAAGGTATTTATGCTCCAAGTCATCAGCTGCAATTTTCTTGCTCCCTTTTGATCATTTTCAGCTCCAATCCACATCTTTTGATCTCCAAGACTCTATGCCTACAAAGAGTGGATATTAGTACATTTTATCACCAATATATCTTATTTATTCATTCAAAACAAGGTAATGTTCACAATTTTTTAGTAAGAATGAGTGGTAAAATCATTAAACATTACCACTAAAAGTGAGACATAAACTACGTACCATGATCTAAGATGATTGAAATCAATTGTAACGCCCCAAATCTGGTACCCAAAATGCTACACAATGATCATGACTTCGAGGGACCATAAGCTAACCCATGACTGATATCTTTACCTGAACACTGCATAATATACTATAAAAATGTGGAAATAAAGGCTGAAAGGCCATAAGCTTCAAAACTATAGCATAACTGATAAAAACATAACATCTGGATCGGGTATGAAATACCCACAACAACTAAAATAACTGTCTAAACATGATAGTCTGAAAAGCCTCTATTTGACTAAACTATCTGAATAAGGAGTCGAAGGGACATGTCCCCCAACTAACTCCAACTAATTAATTAATTAATTAATAAGAAATAAAGTAATGGTCATGTCCTCGAAGGATGAGATCTCACTAATAACTCTGACTGCTCAGACTGGAATGCTACTGATGCTTTGGAGCTCATGCTTCTAAACCTATAATATAAAACACCATAGCACAAATGTGTCAGTACGTTTGAATATATTGGTATGCATGTGAGGTAGGGTGAATGCAAAGGGTTCACATGCATGAACTACACTAACTAACTGGGTAACATGAACATGAGAATGCATGCATGAATACATAATAACTGTAACTGAGTTCGTGACAACATGATTACTGAACCTATGTACTGATAACATGAGATACTGATAACTGTATAATTGAAATAATTGATACTGAGTGACTGTATCTGACAGTCTATATTCTGATGGAACTAATTGAGTTCTATACTATTCTGAGTTGACTATATCTGACAGTCCTGATTCTATAACTGAAACTGTGAGAAGTAGTCATCTAACTGTCATACCCCTAATACACCATTATAGCTGAGTTGGGCTCCAATCTATAACCCTAATTGGAAGGGTATCAATACCATGCCTCCAATATGGATAAGTTGTGAGTGGCCCTCATCTGACATTGTCCCCAAAAAAGAGTGGTGGGGCCTTCATCTAATAGTTCTTGTCCGTCTCATCAACCCTCATGTGATAGTGTTGATGTCTCAACCTATGCTGGCTACATAGGTCTAGAATGCAAGGATGACTTCTAAGAATCACACCCTTATCTTATAGTGTGTGTTCCCATTCTTAGGTTCACTCGGTGCTAATCCCTACTCCCATCTGAATAGACACTGATCATGGATTACTGAACTAAACTGGACTAAATTAATTAAGTTCCGTTGACTGACAGAATAGTACTGATATTGCTATATTACTGAGCTTTCCTGAGTCACATGACTAACTGAGTTATATGGGTTGTGGATTGATTGAGGATATCGTGAAATAAAGACACTAACTCTAGGCACACAACTATATTTTTTAGGTACAAGTACCCCCAGAACTCGATGGAAAGAAACTGACAAAAGCATGACTTTCTTTAATACATGACCAATATCATAATCCTTAAGTCATTTATTAAGGCACTTCATCAAACATTTGACATGCATAAACTTCTACATAAATGGGGATTTCATATTATCATACTAATATGGCACTTTTCTTTCACATGGGCATTTAGTCAAACACATGGGGAGCATGCTTTGGTTATACAATCATCAAAGCATCTAACAATCATGGATCCATCAATCAACTTATAATTTGAAAGGGGGTTTATCATGATTTTTTAGCAAATCTTCATATACTAGGGTCAACCATTGAAATATGTAATTTAAAACATGAATCAAAACCTCACAACATTATGAGCATGAATTTCAATTCAATTTAAATCATGAAGATTTATCAATACACAAATCTTGGATTTTGAAAAGATATTCTTAAGCTTCATGGGTGAAAGGGACCCATGAATAAACACATGACATACCTTGATTGTGAGTTTCTTGAAGTTCTTGGGCATGAAGAACTTGAATTTCTTGGTTTCTTGAAGAAGGATTTGGATCTTGTTCTTGGGGATTATCTTTGAGAGAAAACCCTAATTTGATGTTGTTAATGAATAATGAACTTATGAGCCTTATTCTGATATAACTAGGGGTTAAAACGGGTGGAAAAAGATCCAAATATTCTTTAAAAATGACTTACAATTTTCTTAACGGAACCTGCGATAGATCGTGCGATGGTCCTTCGCTGGCTCGATGGTCCATCATTTAGATCGTTGTACGTGGACCAAAAAAAACTCACTGCCTTATAACGATGGGTTGAGTGATGGTTCATCACAAGTTCGATGGTCCGTCAACCTGTCCATCGCACCTTATCCAGAAGGCTAACTCACTGCCTTAGCTGTTATAGTCTAGACGATGATCCATCGCTAGATCGATGGTCCGTCAACCTGGCCGTCGCACCTGAGCAATTCTAATAGCTCTGGGAAAAATGTCCATAACTTTTTACTCCGATACTGTATTTAGACAAAATTGGTATCATTGCAAAGCTAATTCAATATCCCAAATGATAAAAAGTGAAAATCTTAAAAATTTAACATGTAAAAAAATGTATTCATAATTCAAAGTAAGTTTCTAACATTCCTAGGATGATTTCAAGCTAGGTAGAAGTATGGGGTCTTACAATATCTCCACTTTAAGAACATTCATCCTCGAATAAGACTGAGTGAGAGGGGAGAGTATAAACTGACATACATACTGAACATTAATAATTGGAACATGATCTCATTATTGACATGACTTATAATTGAATATATCATACTGATCATGCATATCTGATACATATATAACTGATTCATGAATGCATAACTGAGTGTTCTGACGAACTAAGGTTCTCACAATGAGAATGCATATCTAATGCATGATTATATAACTAAACTGGTGTGTGAATGCTTGACTGAATATGCAATGGTATTTAATACAAAGTTTGTGATAGAATTCTAGACATAAAATGGATACCAAGCTTGTAACTTAAACCTGAACAGGAAGCTGAAAAGCTTAAGGAGAACTGCTACCTTAAGCTAGATCTGAGTTGGCAAAGAAGAGGTGAGGATACTTGGTACGCATATCTGCTTCTGCTTCCGAAGTAGCTCCCTCAATGGACTTATTTGGCCAAAGAACTTTGACTAGAGGGACTTCTTTGTTCCTCAGTCTGCGAACCTGATAGTCTAGGATTTCTACCGGAATCTCTTCATAAGAGAGGTTGTTCTGAAAATCTATGCTCTGAATAGGGACTACGACTATTGGGTCACCTATGCAATTCTTGAGCAAAGAGATATGGAAGACTGGATGAACTCAAACTAAATCTGAAGGCTACTCGAGCTCATAATCTACCTGTCGAATCGACTGAGAATCTTGAAAGGACCGATATATCGGGGATTGAGCCTTCCCTTCTTGCTGAACCGCTTCACTCCCTTTATGGGAGAGATCTTTACATAGACATAATCACCAATCTCGAACTCGAGATCCTTTCTGCGCATATTTGCATAAGACTTCTATCGGCTCTAAGCAGCCCAGAGTCTTTTTCTGATCAACTGGACTTTTTCTAAGGCATCAAATACTAATTCAGGCCCTATGACTGAGGCCTCACAAACTTAGAAACAACCGATTGGAGATCTGCACCTCCTACCATAGAGAGCTTCGAATAGAGCCATCCAAATGTTGGAATGATAGTTGTTGTAGTATGCAAACTCAATCAAAGTCAAGTGGTCATCCCAACTACCCTTGAAATCAATTTCACACGCCCTTAGAATATCTTTTAAAGTTTGAATGGTCCTTTTTGGTTGACCATCTATCTGAGGATAAAAGGTTGTACTGAGATAAACTTAGGTACCAAGACCTTTTTGGAATACTTTTTAGAAATGAGAGGTGAACTAGGTACCGCTTTTAGAGATAATAGATAATGGAACACCATGCAATCTATCAAACTCTCTAATGTAGAGTTTGTCATAATCCTCAGCTGAATAAGAGGTATGGAATGGAAAAAAATAAGCTGATTTGGTCATCCTATCTACAATGAACCAAACTGAATCATGTTGGCGATGAGTACGAGGCAAACCCGTCACAAAGTCCATGTTTACTTCTTCCCACTTCCAAATAGGAATACTAAACTCCTTCATGTACCCACTAGGCTTTTGATACTCTATCTAAACCTACTAATATATATAGTACTTAGCAAAAAACTTTGCAACATCTCTCTTCATCCCACTCCACCAATAGATTTCCCGTAAGTCATGGTACATCTTTGTGGCCTCTGGATGAATAGAGTAGCGTTCACTATGTTCTCCTTCAAGAATTCACTAGCTTAAGTCGTCTACACCTGGAATACACAGACGACCCTAAAAACGTAATACAAAATCTCCTCCTTGGGATAAAACCTCTACTTTCTGATCCTTGACTGACTCTATTAACTTAAAAAAGGTTGGGACTCTATCTTGTTTTTTCTTTCACCTCTGAAACTAGAGATGATTCTGAACTACTCTGAACACATATGTCACCCTCCTTTAAATCAACTAAGCAAACTCCTAGTCTAGAAAGCAGATGGATTTCCTGAGATAACTTCTTCTTACTGTCCTTGACATGACCAACACTACCTATAGACAGTGTACTAAGAGCGCCAGCCATAACGTTGGCCTTGCCTGGATGATAAAGGTCACTTATGTCATAATATTTCAAGAACTCTAACCACCTTCTCTGACAAAGATTGAGATCTTTATGAGAAAAGACATACTGAAGGCACTTATGATCTATGAACAAATCTATATGAACTCAATATAGATAATACCTCTAAATCTTTAAGGCAAAAACTACGGTTTCTGACTCGAGATCATGAGCTGGATAATTCTTCTCATGGGGTTTGAGCTATCTGGAGGCGTAGGTAATGACCTTACTATGCTAAATAAGGACACAACCAAAACCTACTCTAGATTCATCACAATACATCACAAAACCATCTAGACCATCTGGATGAGCTAAGACTAGAGATTAGGTGAGTCGAGTCTTTAACTCTTGAAAACTTTTCTCACAAGGATCTGACCACTAAAAATTGACTTTCTTCTGAGTTAATCTGGATATAGGGGATGTAATAGAAGAAAATCCCTCAATAAATCACCTGTAAAAGCCAACAAAATCCAGGAAACTCCTGATATCTGATGGAGAGACAAGTCTGGGCCAATTTCTTACCGCTTCAGTCTTTTGAGGATCTACTCTAATTCCATCACCGAAAATGATATAGACAAGGAATGCTACTGACCTTAGCCAAAATTCACACTTACTAAATTTGGCAAAAAACTGATGATTTCTAAGAGTCTGCAATAGTATTCTGAGATGGTCTACATGATCACTCTCTCTGCAGGAATAAACAAAAATGTCATTTATGAAGACTATGATGAACATGTGCAAGTACTGATTGAACACACGGTTTATCAAGTCCATGAAAGTTGTTGGGGCATTGGTAAGACCAAAGGACATAACTAAGAATTTAAAGTGACCATACCGAGTATGAAAGGTTGTTTTTAGAATGTCACATTCTCTGACTCTGAGCTAATGATAGACTGAATCTGAGGTCTACTTTAGAAAAATAGTTGGCACCCTAAAGTTTGTCTAACAAGTCATCGATTCTGGAAAGAGGATACTTGTTCTTGACCATGACTTTATTGAGATGATGATAATCAATGCACATTCTTAGAGAACCATCTTTCTTGTGCACGAATAAACTGGTGCACCCCACGGAGACATGTTGGGTCTGATGAATCCTTTATCTAAGAGATCCTTCAACTGCTCTTTTAATTCTCTGAGTTTTGCTGGTGCCATTCTTTATGGAAGAATAGATATAGGCTGATTATCTGGAAGAAGATCAATGCCAAAGACTATTTCTCTTTTAGGAGGAATTCCTGGAAAATCTTTGGGAAAGACAACTGAATATTTTTTTACGACTTGGAGTTTCATAACTAGTGTCTTTAACTCGAAAAAGATGATAGACACATCCTTTAGATATTATTTTCTGTGCTTGAAGGTTGGAAACAAGATGACCGCTGAACGCTGCAGTACTA
This sequence comes from Capsicum annuum, assembly GCF_002878395.1. NCBI lineage: Eukaryota > Viridiplantae > Streptophyta > Magnoliopsida > Solanales > Solanaceae > Capsicum > Capsicum annuum. The sequence goes on from NC_061111.1 coordinate 140,163,160, forward strand.
CCCCTTCACTCTTGGATAGGTTCATTCGAAAACTGGAACTGGACTATTTTGTTTCTGCAGTCGACTGTGGCATAGCAAAAATGAAGAAAATCCATGCCAAGAATGATATCAAAATCATTCATCTCTAATTCGACTAAGTCTACTAAAGTGACTTTCTAAAATATCATAATCGGACAGTTCCTGTATACCCGTCGGACTATGATAATTTTACACACTGGGGTAGAGACTGAGAAGGGCTCTTCTAGAATTTCAGGAATGACTCCGTAATCAATATCTATATAGGGATTAAAAAAAGGCAAAGAAGCTCCTGGATCTAGCAAAGTATAAACATGCACATGAAAGTTCTGTAATGTACCAGTAACAACATCAGGAGAATTTTCTTAATCTTACTAGGACTGGAGAGCATAAAGTCGATTCGGGCTTTGCCCACTAGTAGCACTGAAAGTCGCACCCTGCTGATTTTGATGACCAGACTGAGCTAGGGAATAGTTCTGCTGGCCCTGATAACCTGACATGGGATAATATTTGACTCTGTGGCCTGGTTTGCCACATCCAAAAAATATATCACTACCAGCTCTGCAACCACTCTTGTGCTTCTTACCACAAGTTTGACAAAAGGGATTAGTTCTGGCATTACTGATACTGTCTTGAGACTTAGAGCCTGGTGCCCTATCTCTATTACTATCCCTGAAATTAGGAGCTGGAGAACTGGCTGAAGAAGGAGTTAGAACTGATGACTTAGGAAAAAACTGAGAACGGTTTCATCCTTCTAATTTAGGCTGAGCAAAGTTGAAACTACATGTCCTTATTATCTTATTATGCTTCTCCTTCATCTTAATCTTTTTCTCCTCTATCTGCTGAGCATAAGTCATAAGCCTAGCTAAAGTTATATCACTATTCAATATCACAGACCTACACTCGTTGACCTCACTATCATTCACCCTAGAAACAAACTTACTCATCTTTACCCTGTTGTCTGCAACCACATGAGGAGTATATCTGGCTAACTGAGTAAGCTTAAGAGAATACTCTTTCACCATTATGTTTTCCTGCCTGAAGTTTATGAATTGTAACACCTTATATTCCCTCATCTCTTAGGGAAAGAACCTCTCTATGAATACGGTGAAAAACTCCTCCCACTCTATGGGTCCTGCATTAACTAACCTTTTTGACTTCTACTGCTTGTACCAAGTATGAGCAACATCCTGCAACTGATATGCAGCTAGCTCAGCACTTTCAACAGAAGTAACCCCCATGATATCTGTAACTTTCTAAACCTTATCAGTGAATTCTTGTGGGTCCTCATCTGACTTAGACTCGAGAAAGGATGGAGGATTCATTCGGGTAAAGTCCCAAATTGTAGCTGCAGCTCAATTAGCCACTGGGTTGGCTGGAACGACAGTTAGTCATTCATTCTGAGCAGCAATTGACTGAGCAAGAGTACTGAATGCAGTTTTAAACTATGCAAGAGAAACATGTCTGCCCAAAGGTTCTTCGGTTGTGGGGCTGACTGATTCCTGTTTCTTCTTTTAGGAGGCATATTTTGTAGAAGAAAAGGAGAAACAGATTAGACTGAGATATTGACTTAAGATTATGCTCACTGGCACGAAATGAGTACTGAAAGAAGGAAAACTATTCCTAAAATATCTTATAGCCTCCTGTACATAAACGTGGCGTGCAACACACCCATGTACAAGACTCTACTAGATGCGGCTTTCATACTTCCTAGGACTCTATTGAACCTTAGGCTCTGATACTATGTTTGTAACGCCCTAAATCTGGGACCCGGAACGCTACATGGAGGTCATCACCCCGAAGGACCACAAGCTAACCCATGATTGATATTTGTACCTGAACATTTCGTAATACATTGTATAAATGCCAAAATAAAGGCTGAAAGGCTATAAGGTTCAAAACTGTGACATAACTGATTAAAAATATAACATTAGGATGGGGTATGAAATACCTAAAACAACTAAAATAACTTGTTAAATATGATAGTCTGAAAAGCCTCTATCTGACTGAACTGTCAAAATAAGGAGTTGATGGGATATGTCCCTACCTAACTCCAACTAATAAATTAATTAATGAGATAATAAAGTAATGGTCATGTCCTCGAAGGATGAGGTCTCACTGCTAACTCTAACTGCTGAGACTGGAATACTATTGATGCTCTGGAGCTCGTGCTTTTGAACCTATGGTATAAAATACCATAGCGCAAATGCGTCAGTACATTTGAATGTACTGGTATGCATGTGCGGTAGGATGAATGCAAAGGATTCACATCCATGAACTATACTAGCTGAGTGGATAACATGAACGTGAGAATGCATGCATGAATAGATAATTACAGTGAGTTCATGATAACATAATTACTAAACTTGAGTACTGATAACATGAGATGTTGATAAATATATAACTGAAATAACTGATACTGAGCGACTATATCTGATAGTCTAGATTCTGATAGAACTGGCTGATTTTTGTACTATTTTGAGTTAACTATATCTGACAGTCCCGATTCTATAACTGAAATAGTGGGAAGTAGTCATCTAACCGACATTCCCCTAATATGCCATTATAGCTGAGTTGGGGTCCAATCTGTAACCCCAATTGGAGGGATATCAATACCGCACCACTGATAAGAATAAGTTATGAGTGACCCTCATCTAACAGTGTCCCCAAAAAAGAACAGTGGGGCCCTCATCTGACAGTGCTTATCCACCTCATCAACCCTTATCTGATGGTGTTGATGTCTCAACCTATGCTGGATACATAGTTCTAGAATGCAAGGATGATTTCTAAAAATCATACCCTCATTTGACAGTTTGTGTTCCCATCCTTGGGTTCACTCGGTGCTAATCCCTACTCCCATCTGAATAGAAACTAAACATGGATTACTAAACTGAACTGGACTAAATTAACTAAGTTTCGTTGACTGACAGAATAGTACTGACTAAACTGAACTGGACTAAATTAACTGAGCTTTCCTAAGTCACATGACTGACTGAGTTCTATGGGTCGTAGCTTGACTGAGGATGTCGTGAAATCATGACACTAACTCTAGGCATACAACTATACTTTTTGGGTACAAGTACCCCCAGGACTCGATGGAAAGAAATAGACAAAATAATGAATTTCTTAAATACATGACCAATATCACAATCCTTAATTCATTTATTAAGGCATTTCATCAAACATTTGACATGCATAAACTTGTACATAAATGGGGATTTTATATTATCATACTAGTATGGCACTTTTCTTTCACATAGGGATTTAGTCAAACACATGAGGAGCATGCTTTTGTTATACAATCATCAAAGCATCTAATAATCATGGATACATCAATCAACCTATAATTTGAAAGGGGGTTTATCATGATATTTATGCAAATCTTCATATACTAGGATCAAATATTGAAATATGTAATTTAAAACATGAATCAAAACCCCTACAACATCATGAACACGAATTTCAATTTAATGTAAATCATAAACATTCATCAATACACATATCTTGGATTTTGAACAGAGATTTTTGAGCTTCATGGATGAAAGGGACCTATGAATCAATACATGATATACCTTGATTGTGAGTTTCTTGAAGTTCTTGGACTTGAAGAACTTGAATTTCTTAGTTTTTTAAAGATGGATTTGGATCTTGTTCTTGGGGATTATCTTTGATAGAAAACCCTAATATGATGTTGTGAATGAATAATAAACTTATGAGCCTTGGTCTGATAAAATTAGGGGTTAAAACGGGTGGGAAAAGACCAAAATACCCTTTAAAAATGACTTAAAATTTGCTGAACATGACCTACGATGGGTTGTACGAAGGTCCGTCATTGGCTCAATAGTCCATCATTTCAACCATCATATGTGCACCAAAAAAATACTCACTGCCTTATAGAGACGGCTTAGGCTATGGTCCGTCACAAGTTCGATGGTCCATCAAACCTATCCGTCGCACCTTATCCAGAAGGTTGACTCACTGCCTTGGCTGCGATGGTCTAGGCGGAAGTCTGTCACTAGATCGATGGTCCATCAACCTAGCCATTGCACCTAGGCAATTTTGATAGCTCTGAGTAAAATCTCCATAACATTTTACTCTGATACCGGATTTTGATGAAATTGGTATCGTTGGATCCTTATCAATATCACCCTTGATCCTTATCAACACAGGATATAACACTTATTTCTCCTTGATTTCAGCACCCTAAGATGACTGCACCACTTTTTGAATGACCACACCACTATCCTCAGAGTCCAAGAGGAAAACTCCAACGTCAGCCAAATAGTGAATATCCTTCACCAACTCCCACATCTCCTAATTAACATAAGCTATACTCCCTGATATATAACCTTATAAGACCATCAGCAACCACATTAACTTTACCTGGATGGCAGTGAAGACTCATTTTATAATCCTTGAAAAGTTCAAGCCACTTTTTCTACCTGAGGTTTAGTTCTCTTTGAGTAAACACATGCAGGCTCTTATGATCCGAGAAAATTTCCATATACACTCCATACAAATAGTGATGCCAAATTTTGAGTGCAACCCCACAGCTAACAGCTCTAAATTATTAGTAACATAGTTCCTCTCAAGCACCTTCAATTGCCTAGAAGCATAGGCTATAACCTTACTATACTGCATCAGAACATAACCAAGTCCTACACGGGATGCATTAGAGTAAACCACAAACCCCTTAGTGCCTCCAGGAAAAGTCAAAACTTGAGTCAAAGTTAGCTTGTCCTTTAGCTTCTTGAAACTACCCTTACAAGCATCATACCAGGAGAACTTTACCTTTTTGTGAGTCAACTTAGTAAATGGGGAAGCTATCATCGAAAAACTTTCCATAAACCTCCGGTAGTAGCCAGCTAAACCTGAGAAGCTTTGAATATTAGTTGGAATCACAGGTCAAGTCAAGTTCCTAACCACTACAACCTTTTCTAAATTCACCATGATCTTCTTACTAGAAATGATAAGACCTAAAAAATTATAGCGTTCAATCGGAATTCATATTTTGAGAATTTTCCATACAACTATTGCTCTTTAACGGTCTGTAACACCACACAGAGGTGATCAACATAATCCAGCTCGCTTTTAGAGTACACCAAAATTTCATCTATGAACACAATGACAAACAGATCCAAAAATTGATGGAAGACCCTATTCATCAAATCCATAAATGTTGTTGGAGCATTGGTCAACCTAAAATACATAACCAAAAACTCATAATACCCATACCAAGTAAAGAAAATAGTCTTAGGGATATCCTCCTCCATAATCTCTAACTGATGATACTCGGAGCGTGTATCAATTTTGGAGAAAAACTTAGAACCTTACAACTAATTAAACAAATAATCTACCCTTAGAAAGAGATACTTATGCTTTACCATTACCTTATTCAACTGCCGATAATTAGTACACATCCAAAGAGAACCATCCTTCTTATGCATAAATAACACTGGTTCACCCCACGCAGACATACTAGGACGAATAAACCCCTAATCTAAAAGATCCTTTAATTGCTTCTTGAGCTCCTTTAACTAATCTGGAGTCATTCTATATGGAAGAATAGAGATCGAACGAGTGTCCAAAAGAAGAACGATCCCAAACTCAATCTCCCTATTTGGAGGAACATTAGAAAGGTCATTAGAGAAGACCTTAAGAAATTTATTTACTATCGGAATAGAATGCAAAGAAGAAACCTTCAAGCTAGAATCTTGTAATACCCCATACTTTTTCCTAGCTTGAAATAGTCTCAAGAATGTTAGAAACTTACTTTGAAAGATGAATATTTTGTCATGTGGAAAATTCAATAATCATTCCATCGATATAAAATTTGCCTAAATCCGATAACCAGGTAAGAAGTTGTGACTATTTTAAGTTTCCATCGTAAATCAACGCCATATTAGTTAGTGGCGCACCGTGCCACAAGCTAAAATGGCAATTGTCCTTTTCTAGTGTCTAAGCGCAATTTTCTCCGCATCGCGCCAAAGTTACAGGTCACAAAAGAAGGGGAAATACGATGGCTTCGCGTTGCCCAATTATCAAAATCCAGTGACACGGCGCGAGAGAGCCGCGTCGCCCTAAGGGTCCAATTCAGGAAATTTTCACTGAAATTAAATGATGCATCCAGTGTTAAAATGGTCAAGATCCCACCCCTATTTAAGCTCTTTAACACGTGATTGAGCTGCTTTTCACCCAAAATATACTAGTTTCTCTCAAGTTTCTCTCAAGAACAAGCTAGGGTTTTCATAGAAGATCCAATTATAAGAAAGTTTCACTGTCAATCTTCACAAAATCACGAACTAAGGTATGTGTTGTGTTCATTCATGGATTCCTTCCATCCATAAAGCTCAAGAACCTTGTTTTATCTATAAATCATGGTATTTATGTTGTAGGTTATTTGTAATCATGTTGTTGACGTTGATTGATTTCAAAGTTGGAATCTTTATGTGTTTATCATGATATTCTATTACCATGCAAGATGAAATCCATGAATTTAGTTGCTTATGATGTGTAATTTGATGAATTCACTTATGTCCTAAGTTGTGCATGCAAGGTGGTTGATAAAATGCTTGAAAAAGTAGAAATCATGCTTTATAGCTCAAGACATAAGCTAAATGTGACATGATTGTCATCCTACTGTGTTTAAATGGTTTCCATGTTATCATTGTGAAATGTGTATGTTGTCTGAATGGCCATGATAGTAGAATATGAGATTATGATATGATTATCAGCATTCTCGTCCTTGTTAGATAGTATGATAACCCTGTACTTCATGAAATACACAACTTATTAAATTATGTATTGTTGATATAGGTCTTGTACTTGATAATGTCATGCTTCGTCAGTTCCCTTCTATAGAGTCCTGGGGATACTTGTACCCAAAACATTAGTTGTGTGCCTAGAGCCATGTCATGTTTTTATGATACTCTCAGTCGAGCTATGATCCTTAGACTTCAGACAGTCTTATGACTTAGGAAATCTCCATGATCTAATGAACTCAATCAGTGGTCAAATATCAGTAATATTCCATCAGTCAATGAAATTCAGTAACTCAGTCCATGTTCAGTTCAGTAAATCATGTTCAGAGTCTATTCAGATGGAAGTGAAAATTAGCACCGAGCGAACCCAAGGATAGGAACTCACCTGTTATATGAGGGTGTGATTCTTAGAAGCAATCCTTGCATTCCATAACTATGTAGCCAGAATAGGTTAAGACATCATAGCCTGATATATGAGGGTAGATGAGGTAGCTTAGCCTAATAAATGAAGGTTTCCACCATTCTCACTAGAGTTACCTGTTATATAAGGGTCACTCACATGTTGTCCTTACCAGTGGTGCGATATTGAGACCCTTTCAATCAGGGTATAGATTGGACCCCAATTCAACTATAATGCAACATTTAGGGCATTTCGGTTAGATGACTACGTCCCACAGTGTCAGTATCAGTCTCAGTAAAAGAACCCAAATAGTTCTTCATAATTTAGGACTATCAGATACAGTCAACTCAGATACAGTACAAAACTTAGCTAGTTCCATCATATTCAAGACTATCAGATACATTCATTCATGTTATCAGTTATCAGAATTCAGTCATTAGTCATGTTAGTCATCAGCATACTCATGTTATAACAATTTCAGATATAGTTACTATGTATGCATGTGTGTATGCTCACGTTCATATTAGTTAGTTAGCTAGTATTGTTCATACATATGAACCGCATGCATTCAGCCTACCTCACATGCATACCAGTATATTTAAAGTACTGAAACATTTGTGCTATGGTGTCTTATACCATAGGTTCAGAGACACGAGCTTCAGAGCATCAGTAAATTCTAGATATCAGCAGTCAGAGTTAGCAGTAAGTCAACATCCTTCGGGGACATGATTATTTCCCTATTATCTCATTAATTAGTTTATTAGTTGAAGTTAGTTGGGGACATGTCCCATCAACTCCTTACTTGGACAGTTCAGTCAGTTAGAGGCTTTCCGGACTATAGTATGTTTAGATAGCTTATTTCAGTTGTTTTGGATATTTCATACACTATTTAGATGTTATGTTTTACTTCAGTTATGTGAACCTTATGTCCTTTCAGTTCATGTTTCTGTATTATTTAGTATATTATGCAGTATATAGGTACAAATATAAGTTATGGGCTAGCTTGTAGTCCTTCAGGGTTATGAGCACCATGAGCGTTCCGAGTACCAGATTCAGGGCATTTCATTAAACCAGACTAGATGATAGAGACACCCCTTGGAGATAAATCTCTGAGCTTAAAGATATGATATAAACCTCACCTTAGGAGCTAAGGAATCACCCTTCCACACAATAACAGGCTCATTTGGGAATTTGAAGACAACTTTGTGGGTCCGACAATCTAGAGATGCATAGCCCGAATGCAGCCAATCCATCCATAAAATGACATCAAAGTCAACCATAAGTAACTAAAATAAATCGACCAACGTCTCTTTACCACCAATAGATAACACAAATGCCCTATTGACTCTTTTACGAATCACCAAGTCTCCTACCGGGGTAAAAATAAAAAAAGGTTCTAAAACACACTTGGGACCATAACCAAAATGCACAGCCACAAATAGGGTCACATAAGAGAGAGTAGACCCCAGATAAAGTAAACAAAACACATCACAAGAGAAAAGTTTCAATATACCAGTCACGATATCAGGTGATGCCACATACTCATGTCAGGTAGTGAGTGCATAAAGACAGTTCTGACCAGTACCGAAACTAGATGATGCACCCTTTGGTGCTGGAGCTGAAGACTAAGCAACTGGAACCTTGTTCACCCCCGAAGAAACCTTACCAATAGGACATTTTCTAAGCATATGCTCTAGCTGACCATAGTTAAAGAACCTATCCCTCCCCTCATCATAGAAACCCTGATGCAAACGACTATAGAATCAACATAGAGGATATGATAGAGCCGACTGAGCCCTACTAGCCTGAGACTGGGCACATTGTGCCCTAAAATTATTGCCACCGTAGGAACACTAATCACTTGACAGATTTGGGTAAGAAGCACTAGTCATGGAGAAGGAACCAGAACTCCCTCACTTCTTCTTTGGCCACTAACCACCATTCCTGCCACTCTATTATTGATTTACACCCTGCTCAAAAAATCCAATCCTCTTTCCCTTGCTCTCACTTAACTCTTCCTGCTTCTTGATTTACTCTTCTACCTGGTGCATGTATATAACTAACCTAGAGATATCCATGTCCTTGATTAACAAGGAAGCCTTACTCTCAAGGCTCAACTCACAAGACAGTCCCATCACATCCAGACCCTTATACTAGAAACCAACTCCGGATCATACCATGATAACTGGCGAAACTTTAAGGCATACTCTGTGACTGACATCTTACCCTGCTTCAAATTAACAAATTCTTCTGCCTTAGCCTCCCTCAACTCCTAAGGAATGAAGTGGTCCAGAAAAGCATTGGATGAATTCTTCCACAGTGATGACTCATCAGTGTCACCCCTTTGCCTAATCGCAGTCCCCATCCCATTGGTACGCCATATCCTTTAGCTGATAGGTGGCAAACTTTACGTCCTCCATATTTGTGGCATGCATAACACGAAAAATCTTTTCCATATAATCAAGACAACCCTGATGATCCTCTACCACCTTAACACCAATAAAGGTCAAAGGGTTTAGCCTCATGAACTAGCAAACCCTTATGGCCTCAGAAGATGGAGTAACAGGATCACCATGCTCAAACTAAATAGCTACCAATTGTGCCAACATATAAATAGATTGATGAAAATCAACGTTCATCACATCATCTTAAGGAATTTGAGAAGGAGTAAAGGGAACTGATATAACTCTAGAATAATTCAAAACTGGACCCCTAGACCGAATATGGATCCCATGAGTAGAGTGTGTCCTATGAACATTATCCTTAGTTAGGACAAAGGAGTTTTCATGAAATTTAGATCATCGACGAATAATATAAAAATCAAACAAATAAGAATAAGAGAAGATTCCAGGACATAGACTCCTAGCTTAAAAATAGATTAGAAAAAAGAGAAATATTTCCAAAATGTCTTGTAGCCCCTCCTTTATAAGTGTGATGCTCCACACAACCTTAGAAAAGTCTCTACTCAACATGTATTTGTAGAATCCCAATGGAACAACAACCTAGGGCTCTAATACCAATCTGACATGACCAAAACCAGGGCCTAGTCGTGTCGGGAGCCTCAAGCTAAACCGGGATCAAAGACTACCCCTAATACCCAACCATAACCACCCTACACCCAATATTAGATGAATCTTGAGTATATATATATATAACATACCATAACGCAACAATCACAAATCAAATAGAGTCAAATGATGTCAACCCCCAATACCAATACCAATGTTAATGTTGACACCAATGCCGACACCGCCCATACCAACCCAAAGTAGTCCCACAAATCCTCTATCCGAAAGTAAAACAATACCTGGTTGGGACATGCCCCAGACCATATCCAAAATCAAAGTGTAAGAAATAACAAAAGTATATAAGGAAGTCCATAACACAAAATAGAGCCTTTCATAGTATGGAAACTCGCCACTTCAATTCAACACAAGATATCGTCAAATCCAATCACTGAGCAGAAGAAGTTTATAGCCGGTCCCTACATTACGTGGGGATACAACGCCCAAAGAAGGGTTAGGGGATGAATTCTAGCATGTACTCAGGAGTAAGGATAAAATAATGCAAATATTTAAAACCAAGTATATAACAATATGCAACCACATCCATATATATATATATATATATATATATAATTAATGTCGGGAAAGGGAACCTGGTTCAGCATTCATTTAAAAACTTTAACCTGGGTTGTGTAACATAACCGTCCTAAACCCACCCACGGGCTATATGGGTCTAGTGTTGCCCCCTAAATGGGCCTCATTGCATATAGCCACATGAACCAGAGATATCATAGGGGTAGGGGATACTTATATACCCTTCACCCTCCATGATACATATATACAAGTGTAACTTAGGGGATTTCTATGTACCCCAGAAGTGTAGGTATCCATGACCAATCTTAATGTCAACAAAATTAAGTTTCCAATGTTCTCCCATTAGACTCACACCTTCACAATTAGCTATCACAACCCACCATTATTTCTCAATTAAAACCATTAGCACACAACTGAACCACCAATTCCATATAATATTAACCAAGGCTATAAGTGGTATCGTCATAACGACTATAGCTTGCAAGCAATGTCATTAACCAACACTTAGCGGATTCCCATGTACCCCATATGATTTCTAGTTTACCAAAAACCATGGCCACCAAGGCCTTACTAAATTATTTAAAACCATTTAAACCAATTTGGGTTCCATAACCTTATCATGCAATGCAATAGTTTTAATAAAAGTCACACTATGTGACAAAACTATTCTCATAGGCATTTTAACAAACATGTTGAGGGCATATAATTTTCAAAACTAAAACCAAGTACCAATTGACCATTCCCAAGCAATCACATGTTCAATTCCATAATTTTAATATGAAAACCATAAGGAAACAATGGGAAAAACATTATCCAACCATTAGTAACCAAAATCCCCAATATATATTTCAAAACTAACACAAACCCATAATAATGCCATTAAAGCCATTCATTAAAACATGTTTTTAGTTGAACTAACAATGAGGGAGGAGTAACATGCCTTAGATACCAAAGAATATGGAGAGAAATCACCTTGAATGTCCTAATTGATATGCTTAATGAAAATCCTAAATGTTCTTAACCTTGACGATTTGGGAGTATATGAGAGTCTATATGATGTGATTTTGATAGATAATATTCCATAAGGAAGTTATAAGACATGGGTTTTAAGTTGGGCAATAAAGTAAATGTCAAGAATACCTTCAGCTTAAAAGCTGAAAAATGCACGCATGAGGATACAACTTCCCCCATCCTAAATCATACACAATCATACAAGTAATAAATACCACTCATACCCTAGAAAGAAGATTAGACTTCAACACTATACAACATATGACCCCCAAGGACCAACTCATACTAAATCATACGACAAGTACCTATAACCCGTACCCTAGGCAAAATCCTCTAGGCTAGACACATTAAGCAACATACAAGTGGCTCACCTAACTTATGCCACCTCCATACGAGTCTTATGATGCCCTTTAGAACCTTGGACAGAATGAACCCTAGACCATATAGATTATCATATGATTTGAGGACCTGAAACCATTCAACATTATACACAAATACCCACAGGTCGTATGATGTCTAGAAGCTCAAACTTAAGAAATTTCTAATTATCAAAACCCAGGGTATTTCTCTGGGTCTTATGAAACCTTTATGTAAGAGGTCCTTAAGTTGCTCCTTTAGCTCTATATGTTTTATCGGAGTCATACGATATGGAGGGATAAAGATGGGCTGAGTATTAGGAAGAAGATCAATATCAAATTCTATTTTTCTTCTAGAGTTACCCCTAGCAAATATTTGGGGAAAACCTTAAGAAACTTATTGACTATATTAACTGATTGAATTTTTTAGGCTTTTGATTTAGTATATTTGACTCAAACTAAATGATAAATACACTATTTTGATATCAACATTTTGGCCTTTAGATAAGAGATGAAAAAAACTTTGATAGACACAGAACTACTATCCCTCTCAAAAACTTCTTCATTAAGAAACTGAAACTTTACTACACGGGTCTGACAATATAGTAATGCATAGCATAAATGGAGCCAATCCATGCCCAGAATAACATCAAAATCTACCATCTCTAACTCTATTAGCTCTGCTAGTATGAATTTATGGAGAATTATGGTAGGACACTTCTTATAGACTCGTCTGTCACAACTGATTCACCTACAGATGTGGAAATTGAGAAGGGATTAGAGAGATTTTTAGAACCTACCCTAAAATTTATAGCAACCAATGGAGTTATAAAAGAGATATTTGATATTGGGTCTAATAGAATAAATACATCAAGGTGGAAGGCACAAAGCATACCAGTGATAGTATTTGGTATGCTCTCCTACTTCTAATGGGATGGTAAAGCATAGTATCAATTCTGGCATTGACCGCCACAAATACTAGATGATGTGCCCTGTAGAGGAAGTAGGCGAACTGGCTGAGCTGGTTCATTAGTAACCTAAGTCTGAGGGAGAACACCCCTACATCCCTACTTAAAGGTAGGTTTTGCATTAAAGGTAGGGTTAACATTTTTTATTGCACAAAAGTTTCTGTTATCCTCATTATTTTATCATTGTTAGCTGTGAAGCTTCCCTCCATTTGATTAACTATCTATGACACTATACTATCTCCCTTCCCTGTTGTCTTAATATAAATACATTTGTGTTTGTTGGCTTGGTGATCTCCTGTATGAATGTTAATCAACTATTTTACTTCATTATTCTCCTACATATTAAATTTTTCCTCTCCCACGACCTATGTATGTTTTTCTACTTGATCTTGAACATGTTTGTTGTCCTCGTATTTTTGTTGAAGGATGCTGAATGAAGTTTTGGTACTAACTCCTTTGCTAGTCTGTATCATCCCTTCCCCATTACCTTCTTTATTCAACTCCACTATAATATCTAGAGACTTATTGGTTCGTTTTTCAATTTTAAACCACCTACTTATAGTATTTCATTGAGCAATAAAAAATTTTCCATTTACAAGGCTTTCTTGCTCTGGTGTGTCATCTTCTTCTCCATGAAAGTTTTCTTCTTCCACTAATCTATCTTTTGTACCTGAGCTTTCAATTATAGATGTATGCTCCTACACTCCACCTTCTCACGACCTTATAGTTTGCAATTGTAACAATGTTTAGGAAGTATGTCATGTTAAATTTTGACAATTTAAATCCTAGCCTCCTTTGTTTTCTTGTTTACTATTTGTAATTCTACATGATCAGGTAACTTAACTGCTAAATCAACTTGTACTTTTACCCTCGTATAGCAATGTCGGGTTTTGTTGATAATAACCATATAAAGATAGATGAGTTTTCCCACAGTAGTTGTGAATGACAAGACGTATTCTTTCACAAAAAATATTGGTATAAATCAGGGACTGAGATCCATGTAATCACTTATGTTGTCTCCTCATCTAGATTGATCTTAGCATCACAAATGAGAGGTCTTATTTGATATGCCATACTGTACATTGCTATGATATAACAAATATTCTTTGACATCATGTTTTAAAATTTTCCCTGAGATTGAAATGCATTAAGATTTGTCTATTTCGCAGCAAACCAATCTTACAATCTCTTTTTATTTTGCATTGCTTAGTGGTTTTATGTCTTAAGTGTTTAGTCTCAGGTCATTCGTAGGAAAATTTTCCAATGAAAACATATTGAAGTTCCTTAATAATGTTTAATTTGTTGACTTCTTCCTCCGTCCATCTAACTCTTGGAACACCGTCATTGTAATCAACTAGTTTAATATAAATGTATTATATTGAAACCTTCCTTCCATGATTCAAGTTCATATTAGACTTAAAGATTCTTGCATATTTAATATTGTGAATAATTCCTTCTTTCTTATTAATATTGTTGTATTACATATTGCCCATTATATTATCGCTAGGAAAACTGTTAGGGGCGATTAGTAAAATAAGGTGTTTGGGTGATTGGGGGAGGTCAAGTTCTGTAAAATCCATAAAGGGTGTAAGAGATATGAAAAACTTCCCCTGGACAGCCTCAGACGGCTGACCAATGGCCGACTTGGCCATGTCGGGTAGATACTCCAATTGTAGTGTTTAAAGAAAAGAGATAGACAGAGAGAAAGGTTGAACAAATATCTCTCTTACTTCCAACTTACTATAAAGAAGAATAAAAGTCCAAGTAATCCACTACAACAACTATAATATAGCATGGTCCACTCATGAAACCAATATAAACAACAACAACAACAAAAATCATATACCCGACACAGTTAAGGAAATGCCACACTTATATATACCTTGAACATACATACTAAGGATCTTATGATTGCCCACTAGTCATGACTTGGAGGGGATGAGGTCTTATTCATGTACTGTACTGGAGCATTACTCGAGCCAACCAATGAATCATATTAACCAATCCTGTAAAGATGTCTAATTACCATTACATCCCACAACAGTAACTGATATCTCAATAATCACAAGCATAAATGGAATAAGAAATCATACTTGTATACTAAACAAGCCTTTAATATGTCCTCATTAATACTATTTAAACCTAGGATATCATTTACCAGTTACATCCTTAAGTATACATTGTAATAATAGACAACCATCTAAATAATTAGTCAATTGAGTTAATAAATTCATGTAAATAATAATCAGACTATAACATACTAAATCACAAGTACATATGAATCATTGGCTTCATAAATTATAGCATGTCCAAAGACCAATCCATGACTTATTCAAGCAAGAATTATCAAGCTATTTTTATTAAACCCAAGGACTTATTTTAGGAGAGCACATTCCACCCAAAAGAATCTAAACTCTAGTTCAACATATAAGTTAATTCACTAGTCTGAACCTCCATTATTTATATCGAGATCATGGATTTCCATTATTATCTAGTCCCAACATTCAAGTCATTACTAGGTTCAAGACCTAATCGAATATCCAATCATTAAAGTATATTCAACTTATAATCTAGTTTTAGTCATATGCCTTTATACCTATTAATTCCTAACCCTTAGCCTAACTTGACTTTAGGCTCCTAAGTTATGTTACCACCTACTCGTACTATAATCAGTTCTCATCAATAACTTTAAGCAAGATTATTCCATATTCCAACATACATAAACCAAGTTAATCCTTTTTATGGTAGTTATGCTAAATCACTACATTATAAGATCACACAATCTCATTATCACCTATATTCACATAACTCACATTACAATCCACCATGGAGTCATACAAGCACAAAACACCTATCAAGAATCTATACATTAACATAATAACATACAATTATGTCTTTATTACATTAAATCAATGTTTTTTCCATTAAACTCCATGTATGCAGGCCTAAGCATGAATTTTCCCATCAAATCTACATTATGGATACGATTTCTAACCATAATCTACTACTCATAAACTATGACCTACTTGGGCACCAAGCTGCTACATAAAGTAATCCATACAATGTATGATCTTTCTTTTTTCACTTTTTCGAAGGTTACATCATCTATTAAACAATAATTACAAAAGTAATTAACTACTCTTTGAACAATTACCTTGAGAATTCAAACCCACTAATTTTACCTTTATTTACTGCCTGCAACTTTATCTAAGATTCAATTAGTCATAAAAACAATTCCTTCAAGCTCAACTCAACTCCATCAATAGAATTTTTAGGATAAAAGTTCCACCTTTATTGAATTCAAGGTCTCCAACTATTAATGTTCATGTTTAAGAATCACTAATTCATTCTAGGTATTGTTAATTAATAAGTTGAAAGTTATTCTAGGTGATATTAACCCAACCCATTTGTTTTCCCCAAAATATCATGAACTTAAGGTTCAAATCCCTAAGAACTTCACCATTAAAGGTTGTTCTAATGATTTTAGTATGTTAAATAATTAAAAAATGAAGAAGATGATGTAAGAAACTTACCTCAACGAAGTATTTCAACCCACACCAAGAGAAAATCACCCCTCTATGGCTTAGGAATCAAATTTTGAGGTTTGGGGGTTGAAACTCATCTAAAATGGGTCATAAAATGGTGTGCATATCGCTATAGAAAACTGAATCGCTACATTCCCATGAGCTTTTAAGCACAGAAAGTCTTCAGTAAAACTATAATAACCCTTTACTTAAGAAGCGGATTAATAAACGGTCTTTCTTGTTGAAAAGAAACTCAGAGATCTTTAATTTGGTGAGTATTGGGAACCTAACTACTTATATTCTTGGAGGAGTGCTAGCTTGTTTGAATTTTATCCTAGTTTAAAGTTAGCCCGAAAATAAATTGGTAAGGATACTTTCCATTTATCTTTGTGCTAGATATATTGTATGACCTTAGTAGATATCAAATTCACTCCCATATTAAATAATTACTACTAACACTTATGACGAATAAGAAGCTCATGACTTTGCCCTAGATATTTTAGTAACAGCAGAATCGGTCATTACATCATATACCAATTTGTCATCCGTTCATCCCTAAATAGGCACTGGGTGAATAGAAGCACGATGTCAGGATTTAGAAAGACACTACTTTTTGAGTTTTTTATGTAGCACCTTACTTACCCACTCAGTTTAGTTTATCCACTAAATATCCCAAAAATGACATTGTTTTACCCCAAAATGAGTTTTTAGAATAATGAAATGTTTTAGGAAAACAAATCTAATTAAACAATGATTTACCTTGCTATAGAAATATCCCTATATTGCTATAGCAGCCTATATAGCTATAGCGCCATTAATCCCGCTATAGCGAGACTTTTTCCACTTTAGAACATGTCGCTATAGTGATATGCACATCATTATAGAGACATGGACAAGGCAGAATATCTAATTATTTTCAAACTCCCCTTTTTTACAGCACAGAATTAATCTAAGACATCCCAAACTAACCTTTTTTTTAGTTAAGATCGATATCGGGAGTTATACTCTCCCAAAATTGATTTTGTAAAGTCCTATGAGTTTTTTATCATTCTTAGATAACATAAAATCAAGCTAATTTTTTATTGTATCTATCCAATCTATTCCTAAATTGTCCTAGACCATACATCACTCAGGTTTTGTCCAAAACTAGCCTAGCCTAAAACTTCTAAGTCTCGACCCAAGGAAAATCTTAACCCAGACAGTTATACCCTAAACAATGATATAACGAACATAACATCACCAAGTACTACATATTTTTCTTCAAGACATTTACCTTATGACTCTTTTTTACCCTTCCATGATCAACACATAAGAAAAGACCATAAAGAATACAACCACTAACTAACATACTACCATGGATTTCACTAATACACAGATTCTCCACCACCATTTACATTTGTTTATTCAACCCTCATAACTAGCTTGCAACTAGTCAAATTACTGACTCAACATCCCTTAATCACTCAGGAGCAATAACAACCAAGTATTACCATGATTAGTGAGAGGGATATGAATATTCAAGAACACACCTAATAAACCCATTTCCTCATCCGACCTACAATTAAGCATAATTAATCATAATCAAGTTATCACATTGTGAGGACCCTAACAATTCAAATATAAAATTCCCGAGGAATACTAGTAATCAACAATTATTATCATATAATAAGCATATGACCAATGTCAAATAATAAACATTCAATGACAAGTTATTTTATAAATCAATACATGAGCGGCTATTTCTACCAATAAACAACCATAATTTAACAAATACCCAGGAACTTAGTTCCACCTCAATCTCACAATTTTCTCATCAACTACATATTACCATCAAAATGCAAGTAATTACTAAATCAACAACAAATATCACCGAGTCAGATAAAGTCGGATGTTCAAATATAAATTTTACCTCAATTGATAATATTACATAAAACCATTAACTTTCATGTCAAGAGCTACTATATTCACCCTTTCATTTACTAATCAATAATTCTATCATCAATTATACCTTTAGGTTATCACAAAATTTAAAGCCAAGATAATTTTTTTTCTAAGTTACAATCGTGAATTACAATAAAAATTTCTTAGCGTAATTTCCGCTATCAAGCAATAATAACCCTTTTCATATGGTACTTATTCATATATCAACCACTAAAAACAAGAGATTCCATAAGTATATACCATTTTTTCCCTTACCATTTTATCAATGATACGACCATGCCCAACACATTTAGCATACCATTTTTCACTTAATTCACCTAATAAGAACTTTTTTAATCATTAACACATAAGCAAGTTATGACCTTTCATGGTTCACACTATTTACAATAATTTAGCCCACTATGATTCACCTAAGCATCAAACTCCATGAACAACAAGTACCAAATTAAACCTTCATATTACTACCAATAAGACAAGCAAAAAATCATAGTTACATTTCTTCGCACACCACACATCACATGGAAACTTGCAACATTCGCCTATCTCCAATTCCAAATTTATCAATAAAATACAATCTACATATACATGAATTCAGAGAATTCCATAACAAATAAATATATTTTTCATATCTCATTAACATAACCTCAACTAGCGCACTTGATGACCCTGAGTGGTTATCTAACTTGTTTCCTTACGATCAGATACCAATTGGAACCTTTTCAATTTTTTTTTTAATTTATCCTTTCAAGTAGAGTCAAGTGACATCAACGTTTCTAGTTGAGATACTAATTGGAATCATGAGATATTAATTGGTTCAACCCATACAAGAACTAAACAATTAAATGAAAATGAGGAAAAGGGTAAAATAATTTAAAATAATTTTTCTAAAATGCCTCATAGCTTTATAAATATTAAATATAGACATCAACACACAAATCTGTGAAACTTTACTTGATACTTGCTTTTTTAATGGGAGATCGATAACCTAGGCTCTGATATCAAATTCTCACAATCTAAATTATTAGATCGTGAGGGCATCTATTCTAATTCACCTAGATAGGAGAACCTCTTACCGCCCTTTCAACATAAAATTTGAATCATATGGACACCTATTTTAATTCACCTAGATATAAGAACCACTTACCATCCTTTCAATATAAAATACGGAAGTGTTAAGATAAGTAACAAAATACCAAACCTTTATTGCAAAAGATTTTTTTACAATCTTAAAATACAATTTATAAAAGGACCTAGTCTAAACAGGTACAAGAGTATCTAAGTAAGAAGGTAACACTGGACAAAACTTCCACTATAAATGAGAAGGGTATAAGTTGATGGAGTTCACTATCCATATCATTGTTGAAACATAAAGTAATCTTGCAAAAACACTATACCCTAAAAAAGATATAACAAGAGTAGTATCAGTACAAACAACACGTATTAGTAGGTATTATTGATCGACCAAAGTTAGTTCACATAAGCACAATATAGAAATCACAAAAATATAACATGACAACTTATATAATAATTTAATTTATAACACCTTCATCCACTTATACTATCTTTATCCCTTGCTTAACCCCATAGTTATTATAACCCAATCTATTTTACTCATGCCTCGATAAACGTCAATGATAAATAGAAATCAATAATCATCACTTTGTAACAAGTATAACTATGAAAACATATTATGACAAATATTTCAATTTTATAATGCTTGGCTTTTTTAAGAAACTTAACAACTTTAGTTAAGTACAAGTCAAGAGACAACAAGTCAAGTTAAACCACAACCAAGCCTACTATCCTAACTCTATCAATATCCAATTCAACAAACCAAAACACTAACCATATTCAAGTCAACAAATAATAAATCTAAAAATATCTAAGTCAACAAACCATGACTCTAACAACAAAAATCCTAAAATATATGACATGTAATTGGACGATTCAAAATATATCATACAACTTTATAATTCGGTTCACTCAAAAAATCCACCACATAGAACTTGGTGCACTGATGAAACAAGTATATTCAACAATAATAATAATCATAAACTCGGTCCACTCAAGGAACCATCACACTTATACATACATTGTACATACATTCTAAGCATCTTATGATTGTCCACTAGTCATGACATATAGGGGATGAGCTCTTCCATGTGTTGTATCGATGTGATACCCAAGCTAACCATTGAATCATAAAAATCAATCCCTTGAAGATGTCTAAATATCATTACATTCAATAATAGTAGCCGATATCACAATAATCACAACTACAATGAGAATAAGTAATCATGTTTGTACAGTCAACAAGACTTTAATATATCCTCGTTAATGTGATTTAAACCTAGGATATCATTTATCAATTCATTCCTTAAGTACGCATTGCAACAATAGGCAACCATCTAATACTTGTTCAACTTGAGCTAAGCAATTTACATAAAAAAAAACTATCGTACTTTAACGCACTAAATCACAAGTAGATACGAATCATTGATTTCATCAATTATAGCAAGTCCAAAGACCAATTCATGGATTATTCAAGCGAGCATTATCATGCTATATTAATTAAATTCAAGTAGTTGTTTTAGGAGAGTATATTCAACCCAAAGGAATCTAAAATCTAGTTCAATATGCATAAGCTCATTCACTAATTCAATCCTTCTTTATTTATACCGAGATTGAGGATTTTTGCTATTATCTAGCAATCCATATATTCAAGTCATTACTAGTTTCAATATCCACCCAAATAGACAATCACTCAACTCTACTCAACTTACAATCTAGTTTTAGTCATACGCCTTTATACCTATTACTTTCTAACCCTTATCCTAGCTTGACCTTAAGCTCTTAAGGTATGACACTGCCTCCTCGTACCATAAGTTTTTCTCATTGCTAACTTAAGAAAGATTATCCCATATGCATACATGAAACTAAGTTCATCCTTTTTAGATAGTTAGGCAAAATCACTAGATTTTAAGATCACACAATCTCCTTATCACCTATATTCATATAATTCACTTTACAATCTACAATGGAATCATACTAACATAAAATACTCATCAAAGATTCACACATTAATTTAATAATACATAATTAGGTCTTTATCACATAATATTTATGTTTTATCCTTCAAAACTCCATGACTGCAGGCCTAAGCATGATATCTCCCCCCCAAATCTGCATTATGGATACAATTACTAACCATAATCTACTACTCATAAAACATAACCTACCTAAGCACCAAGATGTTGCAATAAGTAAGCCATACCATTGATGATATTCCTTCATCTTTATATTTATGCAGGCTAAACCATCTAATAAACAACAATTATAAGAGTAATTAATAACTACTCTTCAAACAAATACCTTAGAAACTCAACTTCACTAATTTTATCCTTATTCACTACCTACAACTTTATCCAAGGGTAAAATAGTAATCAAAATAGTTTCTTCAAGATTAACCCAACTTCATTAATGGAGTTTTTAGGATAAAGTTTCCACCTTTGTGGAATTCAAGATCTCCAACTATTAATTTTCATATTTTAGAATTTATAGTTCATGCTAGGAATTGTTAATTAACAATCTAGAAGTGATTCTAGGTGATATTGACCCAAAATCATATATTTTCTTTAAAATATCATGAACTTAGGATTTAAATCCTCGATAATTTCACCATTAAAGTTTGTTCTAATGATTCTAGGATATTAAAGGATTATAAAAAATAAAGTAGGTGATGGAAGAAACTTACCTCAATGAAGTATTTTCATCCATATCGAGACAAAATTGCCTCTCTAGGGTTTAGGAATCAAATTTTGTGGTTTGAGGATGAAAACCATCAAAAATGGGTTATAAACTTATGTGCACGTCGCTATAAAGACCTAACCTACTATGGAGCCCTCAATTTTTCAGCACAGACTATACTTGATAAAATGGTTAGAAATTTTTAATCAAGAAGTGGATTAACAAATAGTCAGTTGCATTGGAAAGAAGACTCAAAGATATTCAATTTTATAAGTAATGGGAACTCTAACTACTTATATTCTAGGAGGAGTACTCGTTTGAATTTCACCCTAGTTTACAGTTAGTCCGAAATTAAATCAGTAATGATAATTTAAACTTAACTTTGTGTTAGGAGTATTGTATAACCTTCGCACATATCGAAAACACTTACATACTAAGGAATTACTACCAACACTTATGATTTATGAGAGGTACATGCTTTTGCCACAGATATTTTTAGTAACAACGGAATTGGTCGTTAGAATTTTTTATGGGATTAGTACCATCCTCAAGGGGAGATAGCAATAATATTATAATCTCTAGATAACTAATTCTATGATAAGTTATCCCATAAATTTTATTCTAACCAAACATGGAATAAGGTCATCCTAAAATTGATTTTAAGATAAGTTATCACTTATTCCTTGTGCCAAACGATCCCTAAATGGGTAAACTTATAATATAAATAAGTAGTAATAGATATATGTGATGTTGCTAACAAGCAATATATTTATAACATTTATAGGTCCTTGTTCATATTATTCACTTCTACATGATTAGGCCACAATTATACTACGTACATTTAGATGATAATCTTTTGCAATGAAATAAAAGGCTAAACATAGGAGTCTGTAACATTTTAGTTTTTAATCCTAGAAACACTACCTTAAATGAACCAAAGATAAAGGGATTAAATAAGAAGATTATTTGTCATTGGAGGATGAATCCATATTTCTAAAGTCTTCCCCACTGAAAGCTTCATTGAGGAAATCATTATCCCATTCCCAAGCATCATTGTCATTTGCGCTTTCAACAAAATATTCACTGGTTTGTTTGGTGTTCTCCTGATAATGGTGACAACATTTAAAGTGAGCATTTATGTGAATAATATACATAAAAAATAACTTTGTAAATAATTAAATAAAGTTAATTTATGATCAATAATAATAAGAAGAAAAATGCTTTGAACTGACCTCCATGGTATTGTTACTTTCATTAGGAGCCCTTTCATCATTCTGAACTATAGTTGTTATGTTATGATCATTATGTTGAATGGTGTTATTATTGTTTTTGTTATGATTCAAGTTGATATTCCAATTTGAATGGGCGTACTCCAATCCTAATTGGGAGGCATTATTCAATTGTATACCCATAGTTGAGATTGGACGCAAGATAGGCCTGATATAGCAAATGAGAGAGACTTTGAAATCATATCATGTTAAAACTGCAGTAATATGCTTGATTGGCATAAATTGTCGAATAAAGCTTTATCAAAAGAACCTTGTAGAAGTGCAAATATCATTCCAGATGTTCATGATAGAGTTATTGCCATTACTTTCACCAAAAGTCACTTGTGCCTGTAATATGACTCAAATAATTTAGCGCGGGGGTGGGGGTGGGGGGTGATTTAACAAGAAATATTCTTTCAAGAATATTGTACCTGTGATTGTTCAAATATTTGTGTTGGATTCTGCTGGACATCCACTATCATGTTTTGTTGATGGCTCTATTATGTGGATAAAAATAATGATACAAAATTTTTAAAAAAATATCTCGATTTGTTTAATGAGATCTTAATAAATTACTGCATTTTAAAAAAGTTTTACCTGCAATGGAATATAAGGTGATGGATTTTGAATTTGAGAAAATGATATATTCCCAGGCTGCGAGGAACTTGCGAAGGAAGCAACATTATATGTGTAATTGCTAGAACCTGCTGATACACTCTTTCCTTTGTCGAACCAATTTTGAAATATATTCTCCTGCATAGTTGCACTGGAATAATAACGGCAGCAACAATAATAATAATATTAGCGGATAGTAAAGAGTAACGATCGATCTCAAGAATACTTCTTAAATTTACATAGTTCAATTTTCTCAAAAATGTACTCGACCACTAGGACTCTCAAAAATAAATATTTCCTCCATCTTAAATTTAACAAGTATTGAATAATATTAAGCAATTAATTTAACTAAAGTATGTATAAAGTGATACAAAACCGTACAAATTTGATCTTTTAATAAAAGTGTTTGGCGTGAGAGACTATATTTGAACCATTACATAATGCAACCATTCATACTTTTACAAGATGTGAATAATACTTGAGATATTTATGGAGTTATAGTATTTAAAATCATTTTTTGTTAAAGGAAAAAGAAATACGTATGAAATTTATTTTAAGAAATTGATATATATGACAAGAATGAAGTAAAAATGTAAAAGGACAGAAATTTTTTGTAAAAATTTACGTAATCAAATATTATGTGAATAAATGACCTGTATGGATTAACCCAATTATCAAATTGTTCGGGAGCTGTTTGTTGTGCAGCAAATTGAAGATCCACCTTTTCTTGTGTCTCCAATTTCATCTGATCAAAAGAATTTGACATTAATCAGGATCTTATTGATGGTATATAAGAGTTGATTCTCCAAATTATTTCTAAGAAAGATAATTATATTCTTGGAAATTGTGATTTTGCATTATTCTTCAATGATAAACCAAGTTGAATTAATTGGTTAAAGAACAAACTTTTCTAGCCATGACTTTTTCCAGAGATAGTTTCAAGTTACTTTCACACCAACAGAGCTGATGAAGAGTCGACTCTTGTTCTGCCCCTGGTTTATAATTCCTGTAGAAATATAATAAAAATTAAAAGATTATTTATTACATAAAATTATGAATAAAATGGAATCAATGATATTAGGCATAATATATACACAACCTCTTCAACTTATTACTATGATTCTTTTAGACATCATTCATAAAATTTTAGGCCTGTTCAAATTAAGATAGGTATGTTTAATTGAGGGAGGGTATATTCTAAGAGCTTAATTAATTCACTTATGGGAATTTTAAAACACCTATAAAAGCCTATTTACAAAATTGAATTGAAACTGTATAATAGAAATAATTAATCATATATTTAGATGTTCAATAAAATCAAACTGTAATTTAAATATCTAAATGAAAGTTTAAAGTGACATCAATGTATTAACCATGATGATATAGTTAAGAACTATAAAGGAAAATACGTAGTGATATATGTTAAATCAAATGACCTTATGTTGGCATCCAAAATCTGCAATTCCAGTGTGCCCTTCTTGATTTGCAGCTCCAAATTCTGTATCAAAGAATTTAAGTTCATCCACTTTCCTTATTGGGTCTAGAATAATTAATTAACAAGACTATTCTTAGTTTTATTTCATTGTGTATTTTTTTAATTAAAAAAGTTAACATATACTACTTAAAGAATAGTAGGGATAGATTCAAAAGAAAAATACTTATAAAGGACTTCATATCTTTCGGAAAAATTAATTTTAAATAAAAATATTTTAACAAAAAGACTAATATTTGGGATCAAATGCAGTAACATTTGAGGATTTTCAAACAAATATACTTTTTGAGTTTAAATTTTTATTTTTATTTTTAAGAAAAAAGATTTAACTCTTTGAGAGCTATAGCCAGAGGAATAGGAAAGACATAAAATTAAGTTGTGCTCACCTCAATCCTATCGAAATTAAGTCACCGGCAACATGTTAAACATCCAAAGGCATCCATCCATACATGGATCATATGAGAGTTAAATTCATTAGTGAGAGTCAATATCATTTAATACAAAAGAAATCATGTGTGATGTAGTAGGTAGTATCAAACAATTTCATGAATCAAAATGGTTTAAAATTTAAATAAGAGTTTTTAAGGCAAAATTTTAGAAATTGCCAACTATTAGGCAATAAATGAGGTGTCTTAACTAAAGTTTGTCTAATTACAAAATATTGCTATTGTTTAATAGCTAAATATACATATTAGAGATTGTATATAAATATACAAATTTTCTTTAGAGATTTATATATGAGTCTAAATCGGATTTGTACACAAATACAAATATTTAGAAATTTGTATATTAGCCCTGAATTTTATTTTGTATACATTACAAATACAAATGAGTCTCGATATAAAAAATTCTCAGCCCCACTCCCCCTTCCCGCCTCAAAAAAAAGAAATCTTTTTTTTTTTAGAGATTTTCATATGGACCCTAAAATATATAAATAATAAATAAATATTTATCTATCCAATCTAAATCATAAACGAATATAATAATTATTTTAAATATTAACTACGTCTAATAATTATTACTACATATTTTCTGCTCCACTTCATTTTTCCATTTCCTTAAAGATAATAGAAGTGGAAGGTACTAAATGGTAATAAGCTAGAGATTAGTGTTATAATGATAATAATGTATAAGGGCTCGTCTGTATTTTTTCCTAGTCAAAATTAGTAATGCTTTAGCTGACTATAAGATTTCTTTGGTCCTATATCATGATGATGATGATGACGACGACGAAGACGACGAGGAGGAAGATGATGATGATTGGTTAAACTTACAAGAATTTTTTTTTTAATTTATCTACATGTTTGGGCATCAGTTAAATATAAAAAGTTGTCACTCAATAAATTTATAAGTTTCATCGAATTTCAGTTGACTAAATATTATTCACATTTATCCCTAATATCCTTTCTAATTCTCAAAGTAATTTTTAAAAATAGTCTATTTGTGCCGTTATTCGTTATTAACTTTATACATAAAGAGATATTTGGTGCACTAAAATTCTTGCTCGAGTTTAGGAAAAAGTTAGACTATAAAGGTCTATTGTATGCAATCTTATTTTACATTTCTGCAACAGATTGTTTTTAGGACATGAAGTCATATTAATTTTATACATATACCTTTTAGTTTACATGTTCTTTTTAAAAAATAACTTCAAACAAAATATAATTAAGAATAGATAGTAAATAAAAAAGAATGGACTCGGATAATGAAAAGAGATCCAAACTGTTTATCAAGAAAGTGTAGCTTGCTAACATCTCCCCTGATGTGGTTCAATTGCTTCAGCTTTGCTACCTTTTCCTTCATTTACATACCCAAAAAAGAAAAAAAAAATTGGTGAGCAATAGATCCCAATAATTAAAACTAGTTTCAAATCATTTAGTATTTTATTAGTTTCAACATTCAATTTTCAGAGTGTAAATTATTACTAAATTTTTATTTCAACTTCAATTAATTTCATATTCATTTTAAAATTAGTAAAATTAACTCACATTATATATATATATATGTGTGTGTAAAAGTAAGTAAAAGAGTAAAGTACCTGAATATCGATCATGTGACTGACCCCCTCAAAAAAACTCATAAGTTAGTACCATTATTTATTAATAGCTAAATAAAAAGACAAAAGATCAATAAAAAAATTCAAATAATTTTTTTTTTTATAAAAGTCCATGTACCTGAATCTCCTCTCAACCGGAAGATTAATATAGCGTTGAAGTGTGTCTTCAATGCTACAAAAGTAAAAATTTAGAACAAAAATATTAAGCCAATAATTTTATAGATTAATAACTTAACACAATCGAATATTCGTACGATTTTAGTCGGAATCATAAATACGATACCTTTTTTTACTAGAGAATTTACTGAGCCGGCCAGAAGGAGAGAATGCGACAAACAACACGTCAACATCACAACAAATGTCAATCTCTTTCGCCTTCTTCATTAAATTACTACGTCGCTTGGAAAATGTGACTTGACGTTTAGTTATCTCTTCTATTTTCTTCATTTCTATTTTTCTACCCATTTTGTTATCTGAGTAAAGAGAAGGGACTAGATAGTCTCTTCTCTCACTTGAAAAAAAAGAATAGCTCAAATTTTGAATAAAGTGTACGAATAATGCAAGGATTGAAAGAGAAAGCTCAAGAAAGACCATATTTATAAGGTCAAAAAGTTATTTGAGTCAAATAAGTAATGAATTGAAAGTAGGTCAACGTCGTCCAAACACAACCGTGTGGCTACCTTTTATTAAATGCTAGATTATCATTATTGAATTTGATATTTAGTTATTCTTTTACATCTGAATATGTAGTTTATGTAATTTATTATGGAAATATTTACAAATATAAAACATAACATAATATATTAAACTCATGTAGTCATATTTTTAATACATGCAATCTTTTACTTTTTGCAACAGTGCTTATACAACTGGTATTATATAATATTATACATTTATTATAAAAAACATAGCAACCTTATATAAAAGTGTATAGTGAATGAGAGGGGTTTATACATACATTTATATGATTATAAAATTATTCAATATTATACAAAATATAATTTTCATCTCCTACGAACTTTAATCCACGAAAATATCACCAAATAGGTCAAATTTTTATCAAATATAATCACATTTTAACCATATATTCAAAGTTACAAAAGACTCAGAAAATCAATTTGTCAAAAAATTAACAAATCACATAACCCCCATATGTGATGTTAGAGTTGTGACCTGAATTTTGTTGGTCCGGGCCTCAAAGTTTTGCGGTGCCACCCATGTTTGTGATTTTCAATGAGGCCTGTGATGGTTGCGTAAGGATCGGGCCTCCGGAGCCCACCACTGATCTCGATGGGTGTGCATGGGCTAAGCCCCCGCGATATGGACCTTTATGTTTTTGGGCCTAGGACTTATTTGTATGCACGTATTATATAAGTGTATTTAGTGGGTTGTTTTGGGTTATTCAGAAATTACGTCTCTCTATATTGTACTCCTCTCCTTTCGTAGTGAAATTCCTCTGCCTCTACCTGTGATTTTTTTCCGCAAGGGTTTCCACGTAAATCTGTGTATTCTTATTTTCTTTCTGCTTGTGGTTTGCTTTATTTCTGTCTGAATCTAAGAAACTGTTATCAGAGCCTGTTTGATTGTTTTCTCGGGGATGGCAACTATATAGTATGATATTCCGCTATTGGATCACAATACCAGATTTTTGTTATGGCAGATTAAGATGTGGTTTGTGCTCGCGTAGATAGATTTGGATGATACTCTATTAGGGTTTGATCACATGCCCTCATCGTGGACAGATGATGATAAAGGACGTAAGGATCGAAAGGCTCTATCTCAAATCCACCTTCATTTGTCCAATCAGATTTTACAGGATGTTCTGAAGGAGACCACTGCCGCTGCGTTGTGGTTGAAACTAGAATCATTGTGTATGACGAAAAGCCTAACAAGTAAGTTCCATCTCAAACAATGACTTTATACCCATTGCATGTCTGAGGGTGCGTCCTTGGAGGATCACCTGTCTGTCTTTAAGGAAATTATCTCTGATTTAGAGACTCTGGAGATTAAATACGATGAGGAAGATCTAGGGTTGATTCGGTTATGTTTGCTTCCTGCATCATACTCGACCTTTAGGGATACTATTTTAAATAGTCGTGATACCCTGACCATAGACAAAGTCTATAATACCTTATTCTCTAAGAAGAAGATGAAGCATCTTGTGAATGGGTCAGAGACTCAAGGAGATAGTCTTATTGTTCGAGAAAGGAATCATGAGAGAAATTCTGAGGGTGATGGTAGAAACAGGTTAAAATTCAGAAATAGAACCAAAACCTGTAATTACTGCAAGAAGAAGGGCCATATCAAATTCGAGTGATGAAAGTTACAGAATAGAGAGAAAAGTTAAACTCCAAAACCAAAGGAAAACCAACTAGAGAAATCCGGTGAAGCCAGTTTTGTTGAAGATGATAGTAGTAATGGAGAACTTTTGGTAGTTTCTAATGGTAACTCCAAACCCTGTGAGGATTGGATTCTTGATTTAGTTTGCACATTTTACATGTGTCACAATCAGGATTAGTTTACAATATATGAAACAGTCTCTAAAGGTGCTGTGTTGATGGCAAATAACACACCTTGTAAGATAGCTGGTATTGGAATAATCAGAATTAAGATGTTTGATGGGGTTGTGAGCACACTTGGTGATGTACGGTATGTCCTAGACCTAAAGAGAAATATTATTTCCTTGAGTACGCTTGATTCGAAAGGATATAGGTACACTGGTGAAGATGGAGTCCTGAAGGTTACTAAAGGTGCTCTTGTTATGATGAAAGGACATAGAAAGTCTGCAAATCTGTATGTCTTGTAAGGCTTTATAGTTAAAGGTGATGCAGTTGTTTCTACCTCTTCTCTATCAGAAAGTGACGTTGCTAAACTTTGGCATATGCGTTTGGGAGATATGAGTGAAAACGGGATGGCTGAAGTAAGCAGGAGAGGACATCTGTGAGCACAACATTTTTTGGGAAGCAGAAAAGAGTTAGATTCACTAAAGGCATCCACTCAACTAAAGGCACACTTGATTACATCCATTCCAATCTCTGGGGTCCTTCTAGAGTACCTTCAAGAAGAGGTACGAATTACTTGTTGACTATTATTGATGACTATTCCAGAAAAGTTTGGGTGTTTTTCCTGAAGCAAAAGATTGATGTGTTGCCTACTTTCAAAGAGTGGAAGACTATGATTAAAAAGCAAACAGGAAAGCAGGTAAAATGGCTTCCAACTGATAATGGTTTAGAGTTCTGTTTTAATGAATTTAATGCTCTTAGCAAGTCATAATGAATTGTGAGGCACTTGATAGCTAGTCATACTTTGCAGCAGAATGGCATGGCTAAACGAATGAATAGGACTATAATGGAGAAGGTGTATTATATTCTTTCTAATGCTAGTTTACCTAAGTGTTTTTGGGAAGAAGCTGCTTTCATAACTTGTCTTCTTATTAACTACTCTCCCTTAGTCGCGATTAGTAAAAAGACTCTACAAGAGGTATGGTCTGGTACTCCTGCTAGTTATTCTGATTTGGAGATATTTGGATGTCCTGTGTATGGTCATGTTGATAATGAAAAGTTAGAACCTAGATCTATCAAGTGCTTATTTATTGGTTATAAGTCTGGTGTTAAAGGTTATAATCTTTGGTGTCTAGAAAGCAAAAAGGTTAAAATTAGCAGGGATGTTGTGTTTGATGAAACTGTCATGCTTCGGGCTCCCTCCGAATCTAGTGTTTTGCCTCCAGATGAGTTTAGTAACATGAATCAACAAAATTCAAGCACCCATGTTGAATTACAGATTGGATCAGAGTCTACACTAGTGCCTCCTTCTAGTTTAGCCCGGAGATACAGAATAGTACTATTTTTTCTTCACCACCAGAGATGCCACAATATTCTATTGCTAAAGACAAGCCTAGAAGAGATATTAGACCTCCTCAGAAGTATGCTGAAGCTGATTTGGTTTCTTATGCATTGAATATAGCAGAAGGTATTTCATTGAAGAACCTTCTTATTACTCAGAGGCAGTTAGTTATGATGATTTTAGCCGATGGATGATTGCTATGCAGGAGGAGATGGAATCACTTCATAAGAATGACACATGGAATTTGGTGAGATTGCCTAAAAATAAGAAAGTTGTCCATTGCAAGTGAGTAGTCAAAAAGAAAGAAGGAACATCGGGAGCTGAAGATGAAATGTACAAAGTAAGACTAGTTGCTAAAGGCTATAGTCAGGTTATAGGTATTGACTTCACAGATGTGTTTTCTCAAGTTGTAAAGCATATTTTGATTCGAGCCTTGCTTAGTATTGTGGCCATGCATAATCTTGAGCTTGAGCAGTTAGATGTTAAAACTGCATTCTTACATGGAGAACTTGAGGAGGACATCTATATGTAGCAACCAGAGGGCTTTGTAGTTTCAGGAAAGGAAGACTATGTACGCTTGCTAAAAAAATCTCTTTTGGGGTTAAAACAATCCCCCAGGCAGTGGTATAAGAGGTTTAACTCTTTTATGACTTCTCTTGTATGTTGATAATATATTGATTGCAGCGACGGATATGAGAGAGATAATAAAAGTCAAAGCCCAGCTCAGCAAGAAGTTTGAGATGAAGGATCTAGGAGCAGCAAAGAAGATTCTTGGCATAAAAATTCTGAGGGATAGATAGGAGTGTAAGTTATACTTGAGTCAGAAAAGATATATTGAGAAAATACTTCACAAGTTCAATATACAAAATGCCAAGCCTGTAAGTACTCCATTGGCTACTCACATCAAACTCACAGCCACTTTATCTCTAAAGGCAGATGATGAGCATGATTATATGTCTCGAGTTCCATACTCTAGTGCCTCGGGTCTTTTATACATGCGATGGTTTGTTTCTAACCAAATTTATCATATGCTGTTAGTGTAGTTAGCAGATACATGGCAAATCCAGACATAGAACATTGAAAAGCAGTTTAGTGGATTTTCAGATACTAGCATGGATCTGCTGATATTTGTTTGCAGTTTGGGCAAAATAGTGGAGTAATCGGGTATTTTGATTATGATTTTATAGGATATCATGATAAAAGAAGGTCCGTTATAGGCTATGTTTCCACCAATGGTGGTTATGCTAGTAGTTGGAAAGCTACCTTATAGACTACAGTTGTTTTGTCAACTACTGAGGCAGAGTATATGGCTATTACAGAGGCTTTCAATGAAGCTATTTGGTTGAAGGATCAGTTTGGTTAACTTAGCAAAGACTTACAGATTGCTATGGTCTTTTGCGATAGTCAGAGTGCTATCTTCCTTATAATAGATTAGCATTTTACGAGAGGACAAAGCACATCGATGTTCGGTATCATTTTATGCATGAAATTATTACTCGTGGTGATATTATGGTAAGCGAGATTAGAACTCATGATAATTTTGCTGATATAATGACCAAGACACTACCAAGTGCCAAGTTTGAGCATTGGTTGGACTTGGTTAGTGTTAGCTATTAACATGTGCCCTTAGGGTCTTTTGTGGAAGAGGTGGAGAGTTTGTGTTGAAATGGATTTGAGTTCTAATTAAAATTCATGTTAAGGTGGAGAATGTTAAAGCTGTGACCCGAATTTTGTTAGTCCGGGCCTGAAAGTTTCGCGGTTCAACCCATGTTTGTGATTTCAATAAGGTCCGTGGTGGTAGCGTAGGGATCAGGCTGATAGGTCCAATCTTGGAGCCCACCACTGATCTTGATGGGCGTGCGTGGGCGAGGCCCCCGCGGTATGAACCTTTATGTATTTGGGCCTGGGACTTATTTATATGCACGTATTATATAAGTGCTATTTAGTGGGTTGTTTCGGGTTATTCAGAAATTACGTCTCTCTACATTGTACTCCTCTCATTTCATAGTGAAATTCCTCTGCCTTTGCCCATAGTTTTTTTCCGCAAGGATTTCCATGTAAATCTGTGTGTTCTTGTTTTCTTTCTGCTTGTGGTTTGCTTTTTTTCTATCCGAATCTAACATGTGAATTGTCAAACTTCTGTAAAACACGGTAATGGGATTTGTATTTTTCACGTCACACCTATTATGACTTAATTTTTTTATGATAAACATAAATATCACTCTCAATAAATTTCTAAGCATCAAAAATTAAAAGTCATAATCACAAATTAAGATATTATTATTTGTTCTGCATAATAAAATATAAATTCATCTTAGTTATAAGTTTGAGTCAGATGATATATAATGTAAAAAATGTGATTTTTATTATTTTACTTCTTTGGGGAAATGTCTAATCGACAAGGATTTAGTTGACCTCATTAATACATTATAGACTTAAATCATCGACAGACCCTTAAACTTGTTTCGACATTTTATTTGGATCCCTCAACTCAGTCTTGAACCTATTGAACACCTAAGTTATTTAAAATGTATACTTATTAGGCACAGATTACAAATGTAGCACGTGAATTATGTACCAAAAAATATTTTAATTTTATTTTTATTAATAAATTTACACTTAGATGGATTCATTAGTATAATTTTAATAACAATAATTTCTTACTTTAAAAGAAAAAAAGAAAAACAAATCACCCCACCCCCCCCCCCCCCCCCCGCTGCTGCCATTTTTTTCATAAGAAAAAAAGGAGCTACCCATCAACCACCCTCCCCCTCCTTTAGTCATCCTCTTCTATATCATAATAAAAAGAAAAGCACCGCCCACCCCATAACTGTTGTCTTCTTCATTCAAAGTTCTGTAATGTTTTTTATGAAAGTTTTTAGCAATTTTATTTCTTTTTAGTTTTTCTATGGCGTGCGTTCTTGGTGTTGCTGTTTGGTTAACTGATCGAAATTATTTGATTTAGTGCTAATTGAAGCTTTGTGAGCTGAATTATAATTCACTGGTAGTTTGTTAGAGGAATTTTATAGGGATGTATTTTTCAGCGAGACTCACCGAAAATCATAACTGAGGAAATTGTTGTTGCTAAATTTAAAAAAAAAAAAAAAACTTCACTAAGAACCAAATTTCCAAAAAATCAAGTGAAAAAATTAGGATAATATTCAAACCAAAGAGTTCAAAAAGATAAACATTGATTTTCATTTCAGATTAATAAGCAAAAAAAGATATCCACCAAAACACTATGTAAAAGCAAAGTTGGTTCAACATTATTTTTTTGTAAAACGTTTAATCCACGTAGAAAATTCTGAATGGACTAATTTTTTATGTAAGCCACGCTTAGTGACACATACAGAAAATGTGATGAGACATTGGAAAAAAGACTTAGGTAGATCAAATTTTGAATGCATTTGGCGTTTGATAGGTTCAAGTCTAAGTTGAGAGGTCCAAGTAAAATCTAAAAATAAGTTTAAGGGTCTACTGATGACTTAAGCTAATATTATATTTTCATTATTTTTACGTACATCAACTGTCAGTAGCTCAACTACCTTTTGTTCTTTTCTTTTCTTCTCTTTATCATTTGAATTTGCTGTAAAAAAAAATGTAGTTTTCTTATTTTTATGAATAAAAATAGAGTTTAATTGCACAAAAAATATTTATAAAATGATGTAAATAAAATAAATTTTGTAATTTTATAATTATGAATCCGATAATAATAAAAACAAATACTTTTTCCTTATTTTTCATGATATTTGAGCTTCAAAAAGATTTGTAACTCTTGAATTTTCACTGGCATGGGTGAAAAAAATGATATTGAAAAATATTTATTGTTAATAAGAACAACAAATACATGTCGTGAGGTATTAAATGATTTTGTGTTTGTTCATGATACGGGTGATCATAAGTACCAAAAGATTTAAAAGTCAAACTGATCAAAACTAATTCAGTTCTTCGATTGTAATCTTCCCTGCTAATTTTTTAAAACTTCAACTTTTGATTTAGTGTCTCAATAGTTTGATGCACCAAAATATTAAAGTTTAATAACATATGTTCAAAATTTTATTTTTTGTTTTTATTTGATTTCTCAAATAAAGAGAGAAAAATGACTAAATCAAAAAAAGTTTTTTCTTATAGAGCGGTTTCTCTTATTTTGTTTTATTGTAGGGGTACTCATTCTCTTTGCTCTACAATATTCACCAATCCAGCCACATTTTAATTGGTTGGTTAAGATTTACTCTTAACTTCTAAGATTGTCAAAAATTTAATTGTTCAGATTGATAGCACCAAAATTTGAGATTAATCTAAGACAAAATAGTCAAAACACTCATTAATTAGCTTAATAAAGTCAATAATATGGCTTTAAGTCTAGTTAAATCGATCAAGCTTATGTTGGTTGTATTTCCATTGGGAAGAATTCTTCTTTCTATTCATCATATGACATATGTTCCTATACAAAATTCACATCTTAGGCTCTCACCAAGAAAAAAAATTCTATTACCATGGTAATGAGTCTTCACTTATCAGAGACATACTATTACCACACTAGAAGACATCCTCAAAGTGTTCTTATAACAGCATTCATAGTAATTTTTTATTTTAAAATTTTTACCTATCTTCATAGTTATTTTTGATATTTTTGTCTGTGGGTGTGAGTGATATTGCCCAAATTACGTCTTCCAGGAGTATAAATTTGTCCCTAATCAAATATAGAACCTAAATATATTAGAATCGATCCCATAGGAAGTAGGACAAAATTTGATTAAGTCTTTGTCAAAGTGACTGGCAAGTTCGTAACAAAAGGGGAGGGGGTTATGAAACAAAATATCACTAGTAACGAGCGTTGATTTGTCGGAATTGTAATCAATATGAGATAAACACTAGGATTGTGATCCCCATGACTTTATAACTCCACATGTTATTCACGATAGAAGACTATCCCGATGTGTTGCATGTAAATTTAAAAATATATTTATCATATAAACCTCTTCCAACCTTGCTATAGATGAATTTCACTCTTCTTTTTTTGGACTCCGAGTGTCACACTACTATCCCTTATTCTTGATCTCAAATTAACTATTCCTGTTATGATTTTAGTTATTAGATAAAGGTTGATAGCTTCAAATCTCTGTTGTTATTACCTTTTACTAATCTATAACTCTCTCTCGTTCAAGTTTAAAATACAAGCAAGTTCCTAATTTATGCATCCATTAGAAGAGAAATAATACCGAAGGAAATAATAATACATGCAAGCACACCATTCTAGACTAATTTTTGCAGTTAACCCATTTTGCTAATTCATCATGGTTCTCAAAACTCTAGTTATGAGGTTTAATTACGCATGATCGTAGACACATAATGATAAATCATAGATGAAGACATAATCACGAACTTACAATAAGAAATCAACTCCAAAATCTCAACTTTTATTAAACCCTAGGAGCAATGTTCATACAATCCCAAGAAAGTGTCTTAGTATTGTAAAATATGAAATAATATATGTAATAATTATGTAACATCGTCAAAATAATCCTATAAAAGTATTTATAAATAAAAAACCTATACTAAAAAAATGAAAACTTTTTGGCTGCCTCGGATGAGAAGAAGATACAATTGTGGTTAGGACCCACAATCATCCTTTCCAAGTCGTAATTTGTACCTGGACTTGATCACTTTTAGGTTTTTCAAGTTACTATGCTCAATATTGGCCCGTAATTTCAATATACGACCATGGGATGTTGTCGTCTGATCACTACCCTATTGAAGTTTTGAGACTTTGCAACAATAGGAGACTCTTCCCACTACCACATAGTACGATCGTTCTGTCAAGGAACCATCGTAGGTTGCTATCATCTGATCCTCTTGTACTTAACTCCTACATAAGTTAATTTCCCTTTTCACTTACGATCACATGGTACGATCATGATATCAACTTATAATCGTGGTTCCTTTATACTAAGAGACCTCTAATTTGTAGCATCTTAGATTGAATATATGAAAGCCTAGGTACAACTGTGGTAAGGTTTTTCTGAGGCTAACTTTTTCCAATCATAAGCATTTTACTTCTCTAAGTCCAAAAAACCTACAAACACCAAAATAAACACATAAAATCTATAAAAGTTCCCTTATACTTGTAAATATTCCTTATTTTAAGCGTCTTAAGTACCTTATGTTAACGACACATCAACACCCTCAATTTAGAATATTTATATGTCATCAAATACACAAATAGTATTACTTAACTAAGATACTTAACTTAGAGCAAAAGCAAGAACACTATGGCAGTCAACTTTTTCAAAATCAGTTTTTTCACACATACAAACCACATAAGTAGATTCAACAGATCCCTTTCTTATCATAAATAACCAGTGCAATGTAAATGCAACACAAGTACTTTTAATACAATGAAATCAGGGCATGTCATTACATTATAAATAGATAACGAAACATATTGACTAGTGCACTCCCTAAACAAACAATAATTAGACTACAACCTCTATGCCCTCATGTCAATGAAGACCCGAATCACTTAGTATATACAATAAAATTTATTACTGGAACTGCATCAAATCTCTCACTCTCACAAAAAAGTCAGGTTGTATGCATTTGATACAATAGGCTCACCTTTATTTTCTATGCTACAACTTTTGGGTAGTCGAATTAGGGTCACTATAGGTCTTTTACAAGCTTGTGATATAGGCTTTGGATTAAATATGGTACTTTTGGGTACAATGTCTTATTTATCCTTGGCACTACACTAATTTTTGTTCCACTTTCTTGATTTTTTTATTTTCTCCCTTTTCTTAATTTCATTTGATTTCGGAACTTGGGTGCGATTTTATTTTCAGATCAACTTTCTATCCTTTTTTTCCTTCTCATACCACACTCGATTTCCCCTTTTTATTACTAATAATTCTTCATAAAACTATCATCTTAGGCAATTTTTCTAATTAAGGTACACAACGTCCAAGAAGGGTCCAGGGCAAAACAAGATTCATTGTAAATTTTGGGACGGTGAATCAGGTAGTTCAAAGAAAAAGGTCTATTATATCTCAAAGTTTAGGTTTAAGGTATAAATGATTATTTCTGGGTCATTTGGGCTGAAGTGGACTTATTTAAATACGACCTACAATCTTTTTCTATCCTTCTATCCTACAACTTTTAGGGAGACTAACTGGGCAAGTTCTAGATCGTGCACCATTAATAATATCTACTTCTTCCGGTGTAATCCCTGCACCATTAACAAACAATACCTTATAAAGTATGAAGTACAAAACATGGTTTGTCTCTCAAGAAACGCTTGATTTAACATTACGGAATGACATGGATAAGAAGGGTATTCAGACTTCCCCAACTATCTAATGTGTTGCCTCCCATGAATAACCTAATTTAATGTTCTACATGACCCATCTCCCTTGACTACTCAGACTTTGTCAAGGTTAAATGTTTCATATGTTCTTATTTTTTCCTTGGTGCCTCCATAGTGCTTGACACGTTGACCATTTAACCTGAATGGGTCAATGCCACATCCTTGAATCTCAAATACACCATGTGGAAAAACTCGCACCACAGTGAATGATCTAGACCATCTAGATTTTATTTTTCCATGAAACAAGTGGAGTCTTGAATTATAAGGGAAGATCAAATCACTGGGATTGAATTCTTTTTGCTCTATCTTTTGATCATGGTATAGATTTATCTTTTCGTTGTATATGGCTAAGATTTCATAGGTGAGGAGATAGAACTCATCTATTTTATTAATGTTTTATAATCTCAATTTTTCTGCATCACTCCACTCAAGGTTAAGCCTTTTTAATGACCACAATGTCTTATGCTCAAGTTCAAAAAGCAAGTGACAAGCTTTTCCATGATACGCAGATGCACCTATGGGATTCTAGTATGTTATCTGATTGGCCTATAATGCATCATCCAAATTTTTAGCCTAATCAGTCCTATTGGCATTCCTATTTTCATAAAAATGAACTTGATCTCTAGGTTGGAGACTTCAGTCTGCCCACTTGTTTGAGGATGGTAAGTTATTTCCACTTTATGTTTTACACCATATTCTATATATAGTTTTGATGATGAGCATCTAACTTTGAGCGATCAGGTCCGTGGATGTTCATGGTACAGTACAGCTGGCACGTGTGTCTACAGAGTTTTGTCCTCTTGTGTAACAAACTTGCAAGTGCTGCTTGTACTGAATAGGACACTTAGTCCATGATAATTGAACCCTAATTATCACTTATTTATAAAAGGAAAAATATGCTTCTTCATAAAATGGTTTTTTGTAAATTCAAGAGTAAAGAAAAGAAAAAGGCAAAAACCCATGTTTATCTCAAGCCCTTATTTTTTTGTTCAAAATTAAATAGTGTCTTGAGTTATATCTGATTTACAATCAAACTACTCATGCTATAAGTGTAGTGTTCTTATTTGTTGAGAGAAGTGCTTAGGTAGATTGACTAAGCTTATTGCTGGTTAGAGTTAAGCCATTCTTAAGGGAAACTTGGCAGAGGTTTCAAGGCGTGCTTGTAATAGAGGTATTGCAAGCAGGAGGAACCTAAAGTTAGGTTCGCAGTTGAGTCTATAATCAAGAGTTTGGTTATATTGGACTGTTTTGAGCTTGTGAGGGCATGTAATGAATTTTCCTTCCTTGAGCAAAGGAGTTTCAATGTTAAACCATTGTGTTGTTTATTTCTTGCAATGATTTTAGTTTTTTAGCACTTTATTATTGCTTTACTATGCCTTTGGTGGAGATTGACTTTGAGGGACCTGGTCCCTCACTGTGTCGTACAACTTCTAAGGGTTCCAACAATTGGTATTAGAGTAGGTTCACTCTAAAAGGCTCATACCTAGAGTGGTCTGTTAATCATGACTTCTATAACTGAACTAGGGGCGGAGAGAAAGAAAGCAAAAAGGAAGATATTCCTAACTTTAAGGGCTTTAGAATCTGAATTAGGAAAAAAGACACTGATGTTGCACTTCTAGCAACAAGGATTGTTAGATCTATGAAAAAAAGTGGTAGCTCTGGAGAATTCTTAAGGATCTACCCAATGCAAAGAAAGAATAAAAATCTTAAAACATCAAGAAGAACAAATGCAACTAGATATATAGTAAAGAAGGTGTGGGCTACTTGGGAAGAGTTGTCCACTAAATTTGGGAAAGAAAATAAGCATAGAGATAGTTTTATGCTGAAATAGGATAATAAGAAAATAACCTCAAGTTCCTAATATTCCCAAATGGAAACATTGGGAGACTCTTCCAGTGATTCATGTAAAGATGAGAAGACTGGAGGTATTTCTATTATAGTAGTGAAAGAAAGCCCAGTTATATATGATTCCTTGTTTGCATTCATGGAAAACTCAGAAGATTAAAAAAAGGAGGTAACACTCTTGATCTTAAGGAAAACCTAGATAACTACACCTCTAAGATGATAAAAAAATCTTAATAGTGTGTTGTTCGACTCTGTATATGAATTAACTACAGAGAAAAATGCATTAGAGAGGAAGAAAAGTATTAAGAACATGAGTTGATTTCCTTAACTCTTCATGTATCTGAGACTGAAGAAATGGTCATTAAATTGAACTTTGACAATATAAATTGCATAAGTCAACTAAAAAAGGTAAATGATTTAGATGGTAAAGGGAGGAAGGAAACTTCAAAGATTCAAATTGAGCTTGAAGATAAATGGAAGGATTCTAAAAAAATACCTTATGTCTGCACTTCAACAAAATGAAGAGTTAGAAAGGGACATATTTCATCATAAATCCTTCATAATTTTACTAGTCAAGGTGTAAATAAATGTATAGGTCTGTTCTATCAAGGAGAATTCCAATCTATTGAGTCTAAAGGAAAGGCTGCTCATGATGATAGAAGTAAAGGGCACAAACTCTTGTGCACTTATTGTTGAAGAGATGGACATTTAAAATAAAGATGTCAGCAGTGACTTAAGGCTAAATTAAGAAATAATGAATACATTCAGTAGGAGAATGAACATCCTAAGGGCTTCAATTCTCTGAAAAGGTGAAGAGGAAGCTATCACAACCTAAATAGACTAAGAAGAATTTGATCACACATTTATCCTCTTACTAGGAACTAAAACTCAAGTGGGTTCCTAAATCTAACGTATGATCATAATTTTAGGTATAAGAAAGGTGATTAAAGTCAAGAATGATTTATTGATAGTATGTGCTCTAAACTCAATATTGGAAGATCTGACTGGATACTCTCTCTCAAGACACTTCAAAGTAGAAGTGTCTCATTTTTAAAAAAATGATTTCAAGGAACCTGGTCTCAAAGGAATTCATCCTAAAAGAGGAAACTTGAGGCAGTAGGAGTGAAGTATAGTCTTAAACCTTGTCATTAGACCTGTTCTAAAAAAGGAAATTGAGACTGAGCTTGATTAAAACACCCCGACCTAACATTTGAGTCAGTGTCACTCCTTAAAATTGGCTATGTCAAGGAGACAAGTATCTATGGTAGAGTTGGTGCATATTAATCTAACTCAGTATCATACCTTTACAGGTATACACTCACGAGGAAAGCTTTGGAGGAAAATAGTTGAAGCAACCACAAGTTGAAAATTCACTCAAGAAAGAGAGGGACCTGGTCCTATCTCTCAGATGAGTACCAAAATAATGTGCCATAAAATTATTATAAAATTTTTGTTAAAAAGGCCATAGGTCCAATCCTATATGAACAAAATCTATCAATTTGGTTCAAATGTAAAGAGCCACACCATTATCATCAGACCCATCTATTCAGAAAGGGGTATAACTTA
Organism: Capsicum annuum; assembly: GCF_002878395.1. Lineage (NCBI taxonomy): Eukaryota > Viridiplantae > Streptophyta > Magnoliopsida > Solanales > Solanaceae > Capsicum > Capsicum annuum. The sequence goes on from NC_061111.1 coordinate 140,205,530, forward strand.
AATCTCAAATGGTTATCTACTTAATTATAAATTCAAATCCTCTATTTCTCTTCTCAGTTAAGTCAGAACATTATTTTCTCCCTAAACTGAACTGGTCCTTTTCTTTCCTTCTCAAAAGTTCAAGATGCCAGAAATTCTATTTTTTTCAAACCCCATGAAAGAATTATCCTCAAGAGTCACAAAGTAATTTACCCATCAGTCCTACTCTTGAAATTGCTAAAACCCTAAGTGAACAAATTCCTGTTGACAATCCTGCATCAATTAAAGTTCTTGATGAGTTAGCCTTAGAAGATTTGAATCAAGGCCTCGATTCTCCCATTCAATAAGATCTCTCTCAACCTGAAATTTCCCCCTCCTCAAAAGAACTAAAGTCCTCTAATGTCCCAAAAATTCCCATTCATCTTGAAGAATTGGCAAATTTTGTAAAATTAAAAAATCGGCCAATACCTTGTTCCTCTAATGGCTCTGAGTCAATATCCATCTTTGCCCAATTGTGTGATGTTGAAATTCCTATAAATAAATTTAATCCTCTTAACCATATAAAATTGGGAGTTGAGAATCTTCTTTTACTGACCTGTGATCCAAATGAAGGCTTTATAAATATTAAGGATCAATATGTAAGGGGAAAGAATGAAGAGACAAGGAATAAAGAAGTGGTATTACCTCCAAATGAGGAAGATGAAGAGGATGAGGATAATCAACCTTTGAGTGGGAAAATAAATAGACAAAAAGATATAAAAAGTAAAGAAAAAATGATCGACAGTGGTGTACAAGGAACTAGATCCTATTCTACTAGGGGATTTGAACAAAAATTGCTAACAGATGCTATAAAGTAAAGAAAGTCTTCTACCACTAAAAGAAGAAGACTAAAGAAAGTTGTCATAGAAGAGTAGGCAATGTTGAAGTAGTGGAGTCAGAGAGGATGGGGATACTAACACTGATATTATTATTACAACTAAGAAGAAAATATAAGAAGTTTATATTGCTGAGAGAAACAAGTATTCATGTCCAAAGTGAGTCCTTCTATAAGCAAAAGGAAGTATATTGCTGTCAAAAGAAAGAAAGTCCCTAAGGGACCTGGTCCTACGAAAAGAAAAACTGATGAAGAGGAAGAACTAAGTAGTGAATCCAAGAGAAAAAAGTTGGCCCTAGAGAAGCAAGGAATGCTATCTTGGAAACCCAAAAAGTGCTGACTAGAAAAGTGTTTGATTCAAGGATATATGAGAAACCAGGGATGGTGGAATTGGTAGAATATGTGAAACAACAAGGTTGGTTTCACCTACTTAAAGAATCATCTCCTATGGTGTTTAGAAATAAAGTTAGAAAGTTTTACTATACCATGAACTTCTTATAAGATGGGATAAGATTAACTGTCCAGGTGTAAGGAAAGTCTATCCATCTAGATAAAGAAACACTAGGAAGGATTTTAGATGTACTAATTATGGGAGTAAAATCAGTTGTGAAGGAGCAGCCTACCACTTAATTTATGATAGAAGCCTCAAAAGTGGCTAGAACTTTAATAGCTGATGTGAAAAAGAAGATTTTAACTAATGAGTTTCATCTAGTATTTTACTTCATCGACAAGTTTTTGTTACTAAGATCATAGAAAATGACCATTTCCTCTGGTGTTGACCTATTCCTAATAGAGTTTTTGAGTAAGTTTGAGTTAATAAGATTACCTACTCTTATGATAGAGCACATGAAGAAAGTAATCTATGAGATAGAAGGGAAGCATGAGATGCCTTATGGGTACTTCCTAAACAAGGTGTTTGATCACTATTGAATAATTGGGACAAAGGGGGACCCCTGGAACTGTTAAACAAAAATTTATTTTGACAAATGTAGTGGAGAATAAATGCATTAAAGTATAGGTTAGAACTGTGTCCCAAGCATCAGAAATCTTGGATGCTCAAGAAAATTTTAATAAAAAAATAGAAGAGTTGAGGATTCAAATAGCTGCAAAGGATACTGAAATAGTTTATCTAAAACTGCAGAGTCATAAGTTATCTTCAAAAGGACCAGGTGCCACTGGGGAACTGGCAGCAGAAAATACAAAGCTAAAGGGCAAGGTTCCATAACTAACTGGTGAGGTTCAAGGGTTAAATAATGAGGTTAAAACTCTTATGAAACAATTGCTAGATGCTCATACAGCTGAGGCTACTAGAATGGACGTGTTTCTAAAATTACCCTTCTCTAAGCCACCTTCTACCTGAGTCTTAGTGTGTCAGCTTCCTATGTCAGTATCTATTGTGGTCTTTGAAAATAGTAGTTTTATAATTATTTTTTGGTATATTATAATGGTACTTATCCTATTTAATCATGAATGAATTTTTATTTATGGTCCTTGTATGTTTCCTTTAGTCTAAAGTTGTTTTTCATGTTAGTGTTGCCCCAATGGTCATGGGTTAGTTAACTTATACTTACTTTACTCTTAGTTTATTGTTAATCCCCTTTAAAGGTTCCAAAAAGAGGAATACTGACTTCATATGTGTAAGTACCAGGTGTGATGAGTGTGTTATACAGGGACCAGGTACCATGTAATATGTTGAATTGTAGATGAAAAACAGAAGACATATTTATAGAGGGATGTATACAAATGCACTAGATGGGGGATCTAGCAAAGCAAATATGTTCTCAGAGTTATTACTGCAAATGAAAATAAGGGACTAGTACCCTATGTTGCATGATGGTAGAAGCATGATGATAGGGTAATCACACTGATTAAATATGATTAATGTGCTCAAAGTTGTATGGTTGGTTTGTCATCATCAAAAAGGGAGAAAATTGCTATATGTAGTTTTGATGATGAGAAACTAACTACAAGGGACTAGGTCCCTAGATTTTTATGGTACAGTATAGCTGGCACTGATGCTTGCACAATTTTGTCCTCTATATAACAAACTTATAGGTGTTGCTTGTACTGAATAGTACACCTGGTCTAATGATAATTCAGCCCTAGTCATCACTCATCTATAAAATGAAAAAAATGATTTTTCATAAAATGGTTTTTTGAGAATCAAAGAGTGAAGAGAAGAAAATGGTAAAAACCCATGTTTAGCTCCTTATTTATGTGTGCTAAATTGTAGAGTGTCTTAAATAAGATTTGATTTGTAATCAAACTACTCATGCTATAAGTGTAGTGTTCTCATTTGTAGAGAGAAGTTTTTAGGTAGAGTTTCCTAACCTTGTTGATAGTTAGATTTAACTAGTTGTTGAGGAAAATATGGCAGAGGTGTCAAAGTGAGCTTGTAATAGAGGTATTGCAAGTAGGAGGAACCTAGTTTTAGGTTCACAGTCGAGTTTATAGTCAAGAGTTTGGTTAAAGTGGACTATTTTGATCTTGTTAGGGCAAGCAGTGGTTTTCCCCTTCCTTGATCAAGGGGGTTTCCAGGTTAAGCCTTTGTGGTAGTTATTTCCTACAATGCCTTCAGTTTTCAGCACTTCATTGTTGCTTTACTGTACCTTTGGATGAGATTGACTTTGAGGGACCTGGTCCCTCATTATGTGGTGCAACCCCTAGGGGTTCCAACACTATATTTATCTAGTTTGTACTTAAATAGATGGTTGAAAAAGTGGGATCCTCCTTTAATAATGATCACCCTAAGTGTCCTGAATCTAGAGAATATGTTTTATTCAAGAGTTATGTCACTTTTAACTTTATTATAGGGAAGTGGAACTACCTCCATGCACTTCAAAATATAGTCTACCGCTACCAAAATGTATTTAATTCCATGAAAATACACAAAGGGCCCCATAAAGTTTATGCCCAAGACATTATACAATTCAAGCTCAAGGATAAAAGTCATCAAAAGTTCATGTCTCCGCGAGATGTTCCCTTGCCTTTGACATTGGTCACATGTCCTTGAATAGTCATGGACATTTTTGTAAATAGTGGGCCAGTAATGTCCACATTACAAGATTCTTTGCGTAGTCCGGACACCTCTATGGTGACCCTAACCAATAAAGAGTGACACACTTCTTTGATACTCACCACTCAACCTCTGACACACATCTTCTAATTACACCATATGTATAGACTTAACACAGTATTTCTCATCCCAAAAGAATTTACGAACCTTATGCATAAACTTCCTGCTCTACTGAAATAACATATCTTTTAAAACGATCACTTTCATAATAATTGGCAAGATCTCCAAAATGAAGGATTAAGAGAAATGACCCTATAGGAGAATTTCTAAATTTCCATGTATTTTTGTCATTTAAAGAATTCGTATAGCTGCCCCAAGTTATTTATGACTTGTGAAATTTAGTTACCGAGCAATTCATTTAATTTTTAGAGCTAATTTTTCATTTTAAAGTCTTCTAATAAAAATTTTCTACCAAGAAAAATCTTTAGTCAAACAACCTTATATGCCAATTCTGATAGTCCCATCAGCTCTAAAACATTAATTTTAGGCTAGGGAAACCTTTGCTCTGGGTCTTAAGGCTTTTAGACTCGTTGGTCTATTGGTTTTAAATTTAGAAAAATGTCACTTAGGTGTGGGACTCACTTTTTTTCAAAAAGACCTCAAATGAAAATTTATATTGCACAATTGAGTTTGGAACGTCTAATTTGATAGGGTAGCATAGTGCATTGAAATACTCCAAGTGTTGGTCCCTAGAAAATTCTAAGTTCTAAGCTTGTTTTTCTGACTATGACTCACCTTGCGAGTCGTAAGGAGTCATTACGGGTCATAGGACCCAACCATAACGTGCCTAATGATATTTGTCTAAGTTACTATATTGACTATGACTGCCATGTTATGAGTCGTAAGGACTCTAAATAAATCCTATTGTCCTTTTCGTAAGAGAACTAGTAGAATTCCTAAGGTATTCTATCCTATGTACGACTAGGGTGTAATGATTAGTATGGACTCGTTATGATTCGTAAGGTCTATTTACTAACTAGACCAGTATTGGTGGTCCAAGACCCTATACAGACTACGATTGAGGGGAAATAAGTCATAGGGTGACCTTACGATTCTTAAGGTCACCCGTAACGACTGGAGACATATTTTCCAACCTTTTAATGAGGGTATTTTATACATTACCCTCTTTTCTTAACACTAACCCATGACCTATAAAAATACTTGGGGCCCTATTTTTATTAATAATACATATCAAATACACTCTCTTCTCTCTTGAATCCTCTCAAGCATCAATAATTAGGGTTTTCAAGAAGTGGGTCAAGTAGAGTTTCAATGGTTGAATTCTCTCTATAATCTTGAGTATTTGAGGTATGTGAATCTATCCTTAAACTCATTTTATCTAATCTATAAATTTACATGGTTAATATGTGGATTTGAAATAAGGGTTCTAATATGGTTGAGGGTTTTGAAATAAATGGTTCTTAAATTGATTTACCCTGGTTTATTATGCATTATTCATGCTTTGTTAATAGTTTTAAATATGTGGGGTGCATGGTATTGGTGAGTAATCAAAGGGTTATGTTTTACTTAATTTTGATGAATTTTTCTTTGACATATGGTTTTGGAAATGGAGTTCCCCCAACCTAAATGTTAAAATTATAATGATGCATGGATTTTTCACATGTTTTGACTTGTTCACTTGAACTAATGCATTTGCATAAAGGTTAATGGACCATGGTATGATGCTATTGAACTTTGGGGTAGGTGAATTGCCTATATGAATGTTAATTGAACTTAAGGGGTCATGAATTTCCCTAGTATAATGGTTAATGGATTGTGGCATGATAATGAACTTGTAAGTGGGGTTGGTATGATGATACAAATGGGATGCCTACATGCATAGTCGGTTTAATACATTGGGAATGTGTGATACATATTTTAATAGGGCTTAAAATTAGGTTGTGTAGTCGGGCTATAAAAGTGGAGGTCCCGAGGGACCAATACTGGAAATCGTGCTAGTCGACACGTTGGTCTAAATAACTAAGAGGTTCGAGTCCCCCTTATTATACGATTGGGAGGTTTGAGTCTCCTATGCTATATGATTCGGTGATTGAGTCATCTTAGATTTATTAAAGGGATTTGAGCCCCCCCATAAGGCACATGATATATAGATATTCTCTGGTTCATGCCTTTATATGCAATGGGGCCTCTCCAACTGGTGGAGAGATGGTCCCATATAGCTCTTGGGTGCCTTGTTATAATAGTTATGCTACGCACTCTAGGTTAAAGTTTTATAGGTTAATGCTAAGATTTGTTTCCACACCCGATATATTTTTTTTTATATATATATATATATATATATATATTTGCATATCATGATATGCATTGGATTTGACTGGTTTTTAATTATCACTCATGGATTTATTTTATTCCTTATCCGTGCATTACATGATAGCACTCTAATTGCTAACCATCTCCGGATGCTTTATCCCTACGCGATACCTGTACCAAAAATTCTTTTACCTTTCCTGCACAGTGATCAGATATACATAGATAGTTCATAAGTTGACTTAAAGTGGTCAGCTTTCATCTTTCGAAAGACTTTATTTTATGGTTTTTTTCTTATGTTTTAGATTTTGTTTCAGACTTGTTTGTGGCTATTGTCGGGGGTATATCCCGAAACTTTATTGGTCTTTGATTTTTTAGAAACTTTTTGGATAGTGTGAACTTGTGTTTTATATTTGTAGTTGGTAGTGGTTTTTGATATCGAAGGGTGATTATTGATATAACTGAGAATCCTTAAACTTATGTTACTCTATCTTGTTATACGTTCAGACTTCAGTCCATATTAGTGTGTGTTACAATCTATTGACTAGAAAAAGAGAGTGGTCTCTGATCCTCGATAGACTTGAGATTCTCATCACTACCAGGTCCTGGTTTGGGTCATGACAAAGTTGGTATCAAAGCCCAGGTTCATAGTCAATTGGGTGTCCACAAAGTTATGTTAAGTAGAGTGTCATTTATGATTGTGTAGCACGCCACACTTATGAGGGAGAGGCTACAAGGCATTTAAGAACGTTTCCCTTTCTTGTTGTCTTATTTTTGTGATTTAGAGTCTACGATCTTGAATTTCTCTAATTCTCATTTCTCGCCATTCAGAACATTCCTTCAAGAAGATCTGATATTCATGGAAACTTTTGTATTCTGTTTGAGGACAATGTGGATGAAGCTCATACGACTTCTAGGGTACAGACTCAGTCAAGGGTTGCTTCTTCTGATTGCCCCTGTGGAGTCCAACTTGTCTTTACTAATACTGATCCTTAGATTGACCCTCGTGCTCAGTCACCTTAGGGAGTTATTACCAATGCTGAGTTTTGTCGCTCCATTCACGTGTTGACCCAATTAGTTGCATCTTAGTCACAACAGCTGGATTTTGTTGGTATTGCTATGAGTTTTTTTGAGGCCACTAGAGTTGGCCAATTTACGAGGTTCCATCCTCCGACTTTAACTGCTATTAAGATTAAGGAGGATCCTCAAGGGTTCATAGATGAAATGGAAATGACAGAGTAATGCATGCTACCGATATTGAGCGTGTGGAATTCTCTGCCAATAAATTAAAGGATATAACGTACCAATGGTATGAAGAGTGGGAGCATCTTAGGGATGATGAATCAGAGTCTGCCTTGTGGGATGATTTTTTGAGTGCTTTTCTTTACTGCTTCTTTTCTCAGGAGTTGAGGGAGGCAAAAAAAAGAGTTCATAAATTTGAAGCAAGGTTGGATGACAGTAAAAGAGTATGCCTTGATGCTTTATTAGCTGTTGCATTATGCTCCTGAGTTAGTATCTAGAATTAGGGATAGAATACAGAAGTTTGCTTCTAGATTGTCCTGTGATTTAATTCTGGAGAACATAGCTGCCTTATTGAACAATTATATGGACATCTCTAGACTTGTGATGTATATACAACAAGTTAAAGAGGAATAAAGAACCAAGATGAGTTAGGGGAAATATAGAGAAAGAGATTTAAAAATTTAGAGCAGGGTGGAGGCTAGTAACAGAGTGGTTGAGATAGTGGCAAATTGTCTCAAAAGAAGAATTGGGGGAGTCCTAACTCCTGTTTGACAACTAGTGCTCATTACCCAAAGACATCTGGTGATTGACACTTTCAGAGTTGTAATGGTTCTAGGGAATAGGGTTCCTAGTCCCAGGCCAGTGAGGCCTAGTTAGCACCATTATATCATTTTTGTAGATGCTGTGGTCAGTTGTACCGTGGTCATTGTGAGAAGGGGAGGAATCAGTGCTTCAGTTGTGGTCAGATTGGTCATATGAAGTGTGATTGTCCTTCAAAGTTTTCTTCTTGGGCCAGCAAGGTTCCTATTTCTACTTCATTAGTTCCTCTACCAAAAGGTTCCACTTCTAGCTTTGGAACTAGTTGGAACTCCCTCTATGCTCTTACTACCCATCAAAAGTCCAAGGCATTTCCTGATGTCATCACTGGTATGTTGAAACTCTTCTCTTGTGATGTGTATTTCATTCTTGATCCAGGCTCTACCATTTCTTACATAACCTCATTTATTCTGTGTATTTTGGTTTTGGTCCCGAGTGTATTTCAGACCCCTTTTCTGTTTCTACCTAGTGGATCTCTATGGTTACTAGAAGAGCATTTAGGGGTTCTGTGGTATCTATTTATGGTAGAGAAACTTTGGTGGATTTTATTAAATTAGACATAGTAGATTTTGATGTAATCTTAGGAATAGATTTGTTGCACTCGTGATATGCCTCTACAGACTGTCAGACCCGTAAGGTCATTTTTAAATTTTTGAATGAGCCAGTTATTGAGTGGGAAGGGAGATCCCTAGTTCCTAAGAGGAGGTTCATATCATATCTTAGATCCCAAAAATTGATTTCCAAGGGGTGTATTTATCATTTGGTCGGTTAAAGACTTTAACTTGGAGGATCCTTCCTTACAGTATGTACCCATGGTTAGTAAATTTCTCAAAGTTTTCCCTGATGATCTTCCTGGCATTCCTCCCGATAGGAATATTGACTTTGGGATTAATCTTCCCACCGACACTCGTCCTATCCCTATCCCTCCCTATAAGATGGCTCCAACTGAATTGGTAGAGCTTAAGAAGCAGTTGAAAGATCTCTTTGATAAGGGTTTCATTCACCCTAGTGTGTCTCCGTAGGGTGCTCTTATTCTTATCATGCGTAAGAAGGATAGATCCATTCAGATATGCATTGATTATCACCAGTTGAATAAGTTGACAGTTAAGAATAAGTACCATTTTCCTAGGATAGATGGCGGGTTTGAACAACTTTAGGGTGCTAAGTATTTCTTCAAGATTGATCTTCGTTCAGGCTATCATCAACAAAATATTTTTGAGGATGATATCCCTAATACTGCCTTCCATACCCGTTATCATCATTTAATGTTCTTGGTCATGTATTTTGGGTTGAACAATGCCTCAAAGACAGTTATGGATCTCATGTATTAAGTATTCCATCAGTTTTTAGATTTGTCCATAATTGTGATTATCGATGATATTCTGGTTTATTTAAAGAGTGAGACGGATCATGGTGATCACCTCTGTATTGTGTTGCGAACCCTAAAGGATCAACATTTGTATGCTATGTTTTTGAAGTGTGAATTTTGATTAAACGTTGTTACTTTTTTGGGTCATGTTTTATCTAGTGAAGGGATCATGGTGGATCCAGAGAACGTGGCAGTGGTTAAGAAGTGGCCTAGACCCACGACTCCAACTGATATTCGAATTTTCTTGAATTTAGCTGATTATTATAGATTTTTTATGACACTCCCCAAAATTGGGACATGTCGTATGGGTACCTCAAGCCCACATAAACTGGAGGTCACCCCGATAACCCAGCCTAACCATCATCACAACAACCACAAAGGTCAGGTGAATCCCAACCTTATAATAAGATAGCGGAATATAAGGCTAATAAGAAATACTTTGACAATGACAAACATTTCATTAAGGTCAACAATTTATCCAATATACCCAAGTCCACAGTCATCCACAAAACCTCTATAATCGAGTCAATAACATGTCAGGACATACCCCTGACAATAGCCAAGTACCAAACCTATGCAAGTGTATGACATAGGATAAAGAGAATATGAAAGGTACCTCTTCAAGAGTATGGAATCGCACCACTTCTAGGTCAATGCCTGAACTGCTCGAACACCCGATCACTACGTAGAAGAAGAAAATGCTCCGGCCCTTATATTGCGTGGGGACATAGTTTCCAGAAAAGGTTAGTGGTTGGAGCGCTAACATGTAACTCAAGTTTAAGGATAAAATAGTGCACTTGTTCAATCCAGTCAAATTATCATATGCAATCATATTTACATAAGTATAGGCATTTACGAAGATACATGTACATGTAGTTACACAATGTGCCAAACCATGGAACGAGCTATAACATTCATTCTCAAATCATTAATTCATGAGACATGGAGTGAAGAACTTTCAATCTTCTACCTTAAAAATTTTATAACCTTGAACTTCATCGTTAAATTAGTCAAGAGGATTCGAAGCTCAAACCTACTCGGCCGATCTAATCAATTTAATTAATTCATTAGGCATGGGACAATATCACATTCTTATACATTTAATCAGGCATGGAACTCTAATCACATACTCCAACATCGGGCATGGAACTCTAATCACATGCTCCCACCTTCAATTGGGCATGGAACTCTAATCACACCCTCCCACATTCAATCGGGCATGGAACTCTAATCACATACTCCCATATTCAATCAGGCATGGAACTCTAATCACATGCCAATTCATAAGGAGAGGTATTTCAACCTCAAAAGATCTCTATCAACAAGGGACTCCAACCATGAGACATTAGACGAGGGACTTTAACCACAACTCATTAGACGGGGGACTTTAACCATAAGCCCATAGACTAGGGACTTTAACCACAAGTCATTACATTAGGGACTTTAACCACAAGTCATCTTATTACCATTATTAGTCGACATTTGAACTCCCAATCCATTAGTTCATGCATTAAAATCCATACAATTCATTTCGACATTTAAGGGCTTGAACCCATTTAGGTAATTCTAGCCACCAAGGCTACATATCAAAACCATAGACAGCCACATGGTCTTTGCCGACCCAATTAGCCATTAATCATATAGATAGGCCCAAGGCCTTAGTTCAAAAACCTATGCAACTTCATTTATGGTCATCAAGACCTCTATAAACCAATCATTACTTAGTACTATTCTTACACATATCTTTTATTCAAACTCAATTCGAGTTCATGTTATAGGGACTATGTCCCATTTAACCAACCAACTATCAAGGACATTCCCTTACTCCTTGGATGGCCAACAAGGCCTCTAGCATCCATATACTAAGCGATCACATTCATTAACAACATCTTACCTCATTCATTTCTACTAAATCAATACCATAGATACACATTTAGCCCTCTCACAACCATTTAACCACTAATCACTTCAATTGGATACATTCTTTAGTTTAATTCATTATTCTATTCAATTTACAGACATCAAGACCCACACAGCTATTATAATTTCATTAACAAGCTTATAGCACATTCTCACCATATTTTAGTTCAACACAGTATTAAAATTTAATTTCGTGATTAGGAACTTTATTCCCTTACTGGCCATCTACCAACAAGGCCATCAATTATACAATACATAGCTAACAATAACTTCACGATATCATTTATCAATCATTCATTCTTATTGGGCCGTTTCCCAAATTAAAAACATCATCATCATGTTACTAGACAATTCACTTAGACATTTTCACAAACACCTTATGTGCATATCCTTTAACAAGGCTATTTTTATGGTAGAAATCATCAACATTAAGGTTACTCAAGACCCTCATGTTAAAACACATACAAAAAGAACCCATATATACAATTCATCATCAATAATAGTTATAAACACAAGTCTAAGAAAGGAACAACATTATTCATCATTAGGCAACAAAAACCTTTTCATTTGATTTCAAATCACCAAGTACACTTACTAATCCAAGTGTGTAATACATGGGTTTAGAGATATATAAAGAGGGGAAGAGATACATTCCTTAAAAAAAGATGACACACCAACAACCTTGGATCTTTATTGCCACTAGATGAGCTCCCTCCAAACCCTAGACTCTAATCTAGCTTCAAGATGCATTTAGAGTGTTTGAGTCTAGTAAATAAGGGCTTAGGAGGCCACAATGCCGTATATAGTGAAGGGGCTTAGGGTTTTAGGAAAAGGAATGACCACAAAGCACTTAGTTAAAAGTTGAAAAGTGAACTCGGTTAGGGGTACGACTCTCTTATATGATTCTCTTAGTAATCGTACCCTAGGTTACGAGGTACCACTCGTACCCTAGGCTTCTCCTATGTCAACCATACTATTGTGGGTACGAGTGGGTACCCTTTAGTAGTTAATAAAAGGTATGACTCACCCCCTAGTCATATACTTTAACCGTATACCCAACAGTCCACTCCAAATGGATACTTTCCTCTATACGTTTGAGTTGCATACGACTTTTATGAATGGGATACGATCAATAGAATGTAATTTTGTATAGAAATAGTATACTACCCTAACATCCTATCCAAGGTACAAGAGAGGAAGGGGAGAGTGGATAGACCGATATCAATGGGTGCGACTCGAGCTCCAAAACGAACCTAACTAGAGATACCAAATATTGTTGTGTTTCTCAAGTTCAAGACCTAGGTGTTTCAATTCTCCCCCACTTGGATCATTTGCCCGCAAATGAAGGGTAAGGCAAGAATAAACATAAGCTAACACATTAGTACCCATCAAAAGAGCCTTTAAACAAGTTAGGACAAAGCGTACAACAAAGATACAACACATATCATGATCATCATAAATCATCCATTTCATTTTATCAACTTTTGGGATCCAAACCCAACATTTATCAAACACTAGATTAATTAAAGGATTAGGGACTTGAGACCATTTTCTACCAAAGACATACAACCAATCAAGAAGATCAACACATAACTCAATCACAAATTTCTAGAATGAGAAACTAATGCGGATACAGGACTTCATGTCCTCCTCCACTTCCCAACTAGCTTCCTCGGACTACTAGTCCCTCCATCAAACATTCACCGAAGCCACTCCCACCATTTACAACTGGAAAACTTGCCAATCCCAGATCCTCACCGGGATCTACTTACAAGATAAGGAACCTAAAAATACCAATGTATTCTAAGGGAATGACCAACAAGGGATCACCTTCGCATCTTTGCAACATAGAGATATGGAAAACTAGGGGGAAATATAGTTCAAACTAAGAGGAAGCTCCAACGCATACGTAACATTGCCAACTCCTCTCAAGACCAGATAGGGACCAATATAACGGGCACTAAACTTCCCCTTTTAACTGACTTGCATCACTCCCTTCATGGGAGACACCTTCAAAAGTACCCACTAGCCAACACTAAACTCTAAACTCCTACGCCATAGGTCCGCATAGGAATTTTAGATACTTTCAATGGTTTTCAACATCTCACGAATCACCTTCACCTTTTTTTTAAGGCTTGGTGAACTAAATCAAGGTCAAGCAACTTACCCTTACAAACTTGACACCATAAAATAGGAAGACGATATATCTTAACCTACAATACCTTAAAAGGGTATCCTAGAATCTCCCCCACTTAGGGACTTTTACCTTTCCCATTTCAAAATATCACCGTACTCCCCAAGCCATTATCTAACCTAATGAGGGTCATAGAGGAGCTAAGGAAGAAGAATCCCTCACGCTACTCAAGAAAAGACCCTCAACAGAGACATGACATAATCGGTATAAAGTTCTTCACAGAAACTACCTTGGTCACAATGAGACCCATCCCAACACGATATACCAAAGGAGGAGTCCTTAGGACTGGGCATCATAAGACACACCACCACATACCTTTTTGGGATCTTCCATGATCCCTCTACTAGGGATAGATAAATGGACCAACAAAAGCTATAGCTTTCAACCAAAACTCACACTTAGAGAAGTTGGCATACAAACAATGATCCTTTAAAGTTTTCAACATAGTAGGGAGGTGATCTACATGATCAACATCACTTTTAGAATAGACTAAGATATCATAAGTTATGACAATGATAAACATGTCCAAGAATGGATAGAAGACCATATTCATTAAGTCCATGAATGCCGTCGGAGCATTGGTCAGCCTAAAAGACATAACGAGAAACTCATAGTGACCATACTGGGTCTTAAAGAAACTCTTAGGGATATCTGCATCCCTAATTTTGAAGTTGATAATAACCCAACCTAAGATTAATTTTTTTTAAGAAACACTTCTCACCTTGATTTTTATCAAAAAATCATTGACTCTAGGGATAGGACACTAATTCATTAAGGTCACTTAGCTCAACTAGCAATAATCAATGCACATATAAAGGGAACCATCCTTCTTCGCACAAACAACGTGGGAGCACCCTCTTGAAATCAACTTTTGGGCCTTAAGATAAGAAATCAATATCCCCCTAGGCACCAAAGAATCACCTTCCCTTATAATGACTGTCTCATTAGAGAATTTAAACATGACCTTGCGGGTCCAACAATCAAAGAAAGCATAACATGAATACAACTTATCCAACCCCCAAAATGACATCAAAATCAATCATATTCAACTTTAATAACTTTACGAGAGTCTTTTCACCACCAACAGATACCACACAGCCTTTATAGACCTCTTATTAACCACAGATCCTCCTATCGAGGTAGAAAAAAGAGAAAATGACAAACTCTCTGGACTGAAACCAAGATGCATAGGCACATACGGGTAATATCAGAAAGAGTAGACCCTGGGTCATGCAAATAATACTCATCATGAGAGGAAATTTTCAACATACCCATGTCATATTAGAAGATGCCTCAGGTTCCTGAGGTATAGCAAGAGCGTTGAGATAGTCTCAAACAATATCGGAGCTAGAAGCAACACCTCTTGGTGAAAAAGCTAGAGAAGTGACAACCTATATCTTTTCTACCCAAACGACAGTCATTATAGGACACTCCTGTTGCATGTGACCCAATTATCCATATTTAAAAGACTAATTCCTTTCTTCTTCATAACAACTACGCTTTGATTGACTGCAAAATGGACAAAGAGGATAGGTGAATATGGATTGGACCCTGCTATCCAAATGTGCCCTATGAGCATTACTAATCTGAAAATGTCTTCCTCTAAATGGGTTCATATAGGAGCACTAGCCCTAGAATGGAAGCTAAGACCCACCCAATACATCCTCTTAGATCACTTTCCACCAATCTAAGCCATAGAGCAAAGGAGCGTCAAAACCAGCTTTTTTAGGTGACTGAGGAGAAATGTCACCCCCATCATTAGGGTTAGTGGGTACGGGTAGAACCCCATAAGGATAGTCAGATGTAATGACCCTTGACCGAGTCTGGATCCCACAAGTTGGATAATTTTTTTCCATTTTGCCCCCAGTTAGGACAGATGAGCTTTCTTGAATGTCAGATCTCCTTGGATGTATGATCTGAAAGATGAGCAAGTATAAGTCAGAGGGATCTAAAACCTTAGACTCTATATAACTTGAGATTAAAACACAAGAAAGGAAAACATTTCAAAATATCTCATAGCCCCTATCTCATAAGTGTGGCGATCTTTACACCCACAAAAGAGACTCTACTTGACATGCTTTTGTGGACTCCCAATTGATCATGAGCCTAGGATCTAATAAAAACTTGACATGCTCTAAAATCAGGCCATGTCGCATGGGCACCTCAATCCCACATGACTTAGAGGTTACCCCAATAACCTAACCTAATTGTCATCACAACAACCACAAGGGTCGATGTATCCCGACCTTATAATAAGATAGAGGAAATATAAATCTAATAACCAATACTTAGATAATGAAAAATATTTAAATAAGGTCAACAGTCTACCAAATATACCCAAGTCCACAATCATCCACAAAACCTCTACCAAACTAAGTAAATAATATGTCAAGACATGCCCTCGATAATAGCCAAGTACCAAACCTATACAAGTCTATGACATAGGATAAAGAGACTATGAAAGGTAGGTATTCTAGAGTATGAAAGCTCACCACTTCAAGGTCAATTCCTAAACTGCTCAAACACCTGATCACTACGTAAAAAAAGAAGAAAATGCTTCGACCCCTATATCACATGGGGACATAGCATCCAAAGAAGGTTAGAGGTTGGAGTACCAGTATGTAACTTAAGGATAAGGATAAAATAGTGCACTTTTTCAATCCATTCAAATCATCATATGCAATTATGGAATGAGCTATAACATGCATTCTCAAATCATCCATTCATGAGACATGGAGTGAAGAACTTTCAATCTTCCACCTTATGAGTTTTATAAACTTGAACTTCTTTGTTACATTAGCAAGAGGATCTAAACCTCTAACCTATTCAACTAATTTAACCAATTTAATCAATTTATTTGGCATAGGACTCTCTCACATTCTTACACATTTAATCAGGAATATAACTGTAATCACATGCTCTGACATTTAATCAAGCAAGGAACTATAATCACATGCTCCCATATTCAATCAGACATGGATTTCTAATCACACACTCCCATATTTAATCAAGCATAGATTTCTAGTCATATACTCTCACATTTAATCAGGCATAGAACTCTAATCATATATTCCCATATTTAATTAGGCATGGAACTCTAATCACATGACCCATATTACACTAGGCATAGAACTCTAATAATTTGCTGATTTAAAATGAGAGGTATTTTAACCTCAAGAGTTCTCTTTAAGCGAAGGACTCCGAATATAAGGTATTAGATGAGGGTCTTTAACCATAAGTCATTTAATGTGGGACTTCAACCACAAGACGATAGACAAGAGACTTTAACCACGTCATTAGACGAGGGACTTTAACAAGTTATCTTATTACCATTTTTATTTGATATTTGAACACCTAACCCATCAGCTCATGTATTAACATCCATAAAATTCATTTTTACATTTAAGGGCTTGAATCCATTTAGGTAATTCTAGTTACCAAGGCTACATATTAATACCATTGAACACTACTTGGTCTTGGCCTACCCAATTAGCCATTAATCTTATATATAGGTCCAAACCCTTAGTTCAAAACATGATCCAAGTTCATTTATGGTCATCAAGACCTCCATATACCAATCATTACTTATTATTATTCTTACACACACCTTTTATTCAAATACAATCTGAGTTCTTGTTTTAGGGACCATGTCCCATTTAACCAACCAACTATCAAGGACATCTCCTTACTCCTTGAATGGAAAAAAAGGCCTCTATAAATAATTTACCAAGTATTCACATTCATTAATAACATCTTACCTTATTCATGTCAACTAGACCAATACCATAGATACACATTTGGCCCTCACACAACTATTTAACCACTAATCTCTTCAATGGGATAAATGCCTTAGTTTAATTCATCATTCAATTCAATTTATGGTCATAAAGTGTAACACCCCCAAACTTTTCTTAGCTAAAATTTATCCCTAAAGTGTCAAGCATTGGCTTCTAGAATGATTTAAACTTATTTCCTTAGACAATTCCATAGATTTAAACTTTTCATTACATAGATGACTGAATAAGCTTTCCGTCAATATAAGATTCATTTAAAATGGATACTCGATAAAGAAGTTATGGTTATTATATGTGCTAGTGGTAAAACATCATCATTTTCATGTTTAGCGCATTGCGGAGATGGTTAAATTAGCAATTGTCAAATTCCAGTGGGACATCATGATAGTGGTACATCACGGAGGATCCCAATTTTGCATTCATCAATTTCCAGGTAGCCACCACGATAGTGGCGCATCGCAATGGCCCATAAAATTAAGCACCAATTATATTTTTACTCCATCTCAATAAGGGTAAAATAGTAATTCTCCAACCCCTTATCATCTCTAACACGGGATTTAATCCCAATAACACCAAAGTAAGATTACTTTCATCAAAATCTCTCTAGAAACTCCATTAGGGTTTCAAACTAAAAATCCTCGTAACTCAAGATTCAACCGTGAGTTTTTGAAGATAATTAGAGATTTGAAATCTCCAATCTGTAAGCTTTAAGAATCATTCATTATTCTTTGAAATAGAGGTATGTGGGATTTATCCTAAAAACCTACATGGGCTTGAAATTGTTAAAGCATGATTTAAAGATTTTGATGCATGTATTTTATGGAGGTTTTGAAAACTATATTATTGATTATGCTTTTTGGAAGTTTCAATGCTACTATTGCTTTGGCCTTATGGTCTTTTCCCCTAAATTGATTTACACACACACAAACACACACACACACATATATATATATACACACATATATATATATACATATATATATATATATATATATACATATATAGATATACATATATGTATATGTATGAATTTGAGATTTAAGATTGTTGAGAGCATAAATTATGAACTCCCTCTTTTGTATTAATTTAAAAAACTATGGTTTTGTGATTTGAAAGATTTTTTTGCTATATCCTAGCATTTAAACATAATTTGGAATTATTGAGAGGGTGTTTCTTGATATTCATATGTTCTTGTGCATATGAGAAAGAATTGCATGTGTTTACATGAGGATTGAGAAGGAAAAGATTCATTGAATTGAATTATTGAAATGATGGTCTTAAAACTTGTGTTTTGAAATTTATGATAGACTAATAATGGCTCAGAGATATGACTTGCAAGTCAATGATATGATGATACCATATGTATTTATGCCATAACAGATTATGTTTTAGAGGATGTTTTTAGAGTATGTTTTCAGAGATTGCATATTTTGATAGAAGTTTAAGAACGGGATTAAAGAGGGTTTGGTGGTTACCCGAAGATGGTGTGAGTTCAAGCAACTCTGATCCTAAAACCATATTTACCTATACGGGTAGATTATTATTGTATGCTGGTGACGACCATGTGGCGTAGTAGATTCAGAGACTCCGACCCTTGTGGCACACTTGGGTTGGGGGCTTTGCTACTGAGCTAATGGCAGTTTCCATATAGCCTATGGAATTTTTCAGAGTTGTAGGGTATATCACCTAGCGTAGAAGTAACACAAATTTCTCAGAGTTATGATGATTTTAAAGAGTCTTTAAAATACCCATGTGAATTTTTACTAAATATACTCATTAACTATTTTAAATTGCTTTCATATATGTTGGATAATAAATGATTATTTTTTATATGCTCTACGTACTAGTACATCTATATTGACCTTCTTCTCCTCCAAACTCTCAGATTCTGAGGCACAGTCTAGGGGTCCAAATAAATAGTAAATAATTCAGACAGCTGATTAGATTGTGCAGTAGTGAGCTTTCTCTATTCTAGAAGGCCTGTCTTTTCAGATTATGTCACTTATTTCAGATTTGGTCTACTGGGGGCCTTGTCCCAGTTTCAGACAGTTGTCAGATTTTCATGTAGTAGAGATTTTGGAGACTGAGTCAAATGTTATTTAGTTGTTGTTGAATTGCAGTTTCTATAATTATGTTGAATTTAGAATTAGCCATGTTTTCATAGAAGATTATGTTTCCGCATCTTCTTTTATTATATGAAAGTTGTGCCTGATTACCAGATAGAGAAGGGAGTTTTGGGTCTTCATGGTTTGGGATGTCCATCATGGCCAGGCCTTAGTTCGGGTCGTGACAAACTTGGTATCAGAGCACGATTTATGGTCCCAGGGTATCTGTGAAATCACGTCAGGTAGAGTCTTATTTATGGGTGTGGAGCGTGCCAAACTTATAAGCAGGGGGCTACTAGGCATTTAAGAATGTTTCTCTTCCTTGTGATTTAGTTTGTGCTTCAGAGTCTAATCTGTCCCCAAATCAATGATCTCTTATTTTTCAAAAAGCTAACTATGCCTGCCCATTTCACCAACGTTAATGCTCAGGATGATGAAGTCTGTCTAGCCATAGGATACGGAACCACAACAGAGCTCATACCTCAGAACCTGTTCCTATTCTGAAAGTACCTCCTGTATCAACTAGTCCTCCCAGAGCTCCCTGAATGGGGGCCAATCACACTTAGCCTTATGAAGGAGAGGGCTTTAATAATGAATTTAGATAGTCTATTCACATGCTTGCATAGTTGGTAACCGCATAGACTCAGAGGTAAGAGAATATAGGGTCGACGTCTGTTACTTCTAAAGTTACTACAGTGGGCCAGTTCATGGGAATGAACCCGCCCAAGTTCTCAGCGCTAAGGTAAAAGAGGACCTGTAGGAGTTTGTAGATAAAATGGAGATAATTTTAAAAGTAATGGATGTTGATCAGGTGGGAGGTGTTGAGCTGGTAGCATACCAGATAAAGGATGTAGCGAACCAATGGTATAACAAGTGGGAATATACGAAGGGTGACAATGCTGAGCCTACAGTTTGGGATGAGTTTGTGGAAGCGTTTCTTGACTGATTCTTTTCTCTGGAGTTGAGAGAAGCAAAAACAGAGAAGTTCATGAACCTTAAGCGGGGTAAGACTAGTGTTCAAGAATATACTTTAAAGTTTAATCAGTTGGCCCGTTATGCCCCTGAGATGATGAGTAGTAAGAGGGCCCGAATGAGAGAGTTTGCTTTCGGACTTCCAGATGATCTGGTGCTTGAGTGTCAGGGAGCTATGCTGAACAGGGATATGGACTTTGCTAGGCTGTTAGTCCACAGGCAACAAGTTGAGGAAAAGAAGAAAAAGATAGCTGAATCTAGGGAAAAGAACAAATAGGAAAAGAAAGCTAGAGCGATAGACCAGAGTCATAGTCAGCAGCAAAGCGACAATTGAGGCGGCAAATGGCAAAATAAAAAGAATTGGGGTAATGCTCATTCGGCAGCTAGTGCTCTAGTGTCCAGAACAGTAGCTGAGCAGTGCACCTAGAATTTCCAATCTAGTCAGGGACCGAGGATGCAGGGTACGCAGTCACAGGGATGTGTATCCTAGACCTCTCGATCCTATCTATGTTGTGGGAGATGTGGGAGGAATCATCTAGGGATATTTCAGTTTAGTGCTTTGGTATGTTATTCATGTGGCCAGCCAGACCATATCCAGAGAGACTATCCGATAGCAAGTAATAATATTGGAGGAGCCAAGTCTCAGGTGAATTCTTCTGCACCACCACCACCTCAAAAGGGTACCACCTCAGCCACCGAAAATGGATAAAATCAATTGTATGCCTTGACCAACTGCTAGGAGGCAGAGGAGTCCCCAGATGTAGTTACTGGTATGTTGCAAATCTTTTCTCATGATGTTTATGTATTATTAGATCCCTAGTCAACCTTATCCTATCTGACTCCGTATGTGGCTGTTGGTTTTGGGTTTGGGTCTGATGTGATTCCTGAACCCTTTTCTTTTTCCACACGAGTGGGGAATTCTGTTAATGCTAAGAGGGTGTATAAGGGTTATGTTATGACTGTTTGTAGTAGCGATACTATGGAAGATCTCATAGAACTTGATATGGTTGATTTTGATGCCATCTTAGGGATGGACTAACTCTATTCGTGCTATGCCACCTTGAATTGTAGGACCCGAAGAGTCACCTTTTCTTTTATGAATGAGTCCGTGATAGAATAGGAGGGGCATTCTCTAGCACCTAGAGGGCACTTTATATCCTACCTCATTAATACCCCACAAAATCTTCTTCCAGTTTGAGCCTTAGAGCATATTCAGTAAAGCAGAAATTCAAGTCTAAAAGTTTCAAAAATATCTTTCCAAGTATGAAATACTTTGAACTCGTGTGGAATTTCCCTAATTTATATTTTTTTCCATGTATAACATTGATTAAGCTTTCCATTGATACAAAATTCACCCAAATCGGGCACTCGGGTGAAGATTTAGAGCCATTTTAGTGAGACAGTATGCCACCTGGCACCTTAGCACATCGTGGAGCCAGCCAAAATGGCAATTGTCAAATTCCAGTGAACCTCCATGATTCCACCATATTGCGTTATAGTTCCAGTTCACAACCTAGGGGGCAATGCGATTTCTACCATATTGGATCGTCGTGCAGTTTCCCAATTATCAAATTTCCAGTGAACTGGCGCAATTATGGCGCGTCGCGCCAGCATGTAAAATTGGGATTTTTTAGCTTAATTCCAAGGGATTTTTTGTCTTTTCCACCTTTTCCCTAGCTTATATAAATACCCAGTTAAGGGATCTCAGCCTTATTTCTCTCCTTCCACTCCAAAAAAACTTGGGTTTCCAAAATCAAAACCTCTCTTTTTCTTCAACAAAAAATCAAGAGAGAATCTAGAGAAATCAAGAGAAAATCAAGAATCTCTCCAAGGCCTTTAAGAAAAGAGTTTACGCAAGGTATGTAGATGTTGATTCTTGGGTCTCTTTCATCCAAGAAGCTCAAGTACCCTTTTCTAAAACTCTAACATTTTATGTTTATGAGTTGTTATTGATTTATGTGAGTTGAAATTAATGTTCCATGTGTTGTTAAGTTTTGATTCATGTTTGTCTACAAGATTTATAAACTTGAACCCTAGTATGTGAAATTCTTGTATTGGTGGTGATGAACCCTAGTATATGGAATTCTTGTGAGGGTGGTGATGAAATTTCTTAATGGTGCTTCCTATATAAAGTGTTCATGTTAAATAGAAGTAGAAATGGTTGAATAAGAATAACATGTCCCCCATAAGTTCGATAAAGAGCTTAGGTAAGCATAAGGGCCATTATAGTATCTTGAACAGGAAACCCCCAAATTGGGAGAAAGTCCATGTATGCCTAGTGTTTGATAAAATGCCTTAGTACATGAATTATTCCATGATGGTAGGAAATCCCCAAATAAGTGTGAACCCGTGCATGTCTAGTCTTTATTGAAGGACTTTAGTGAACAAGTGGAGATATGATAGTAGTAAATTCCCCAATTATGTGCTCCTTCATATATGCTAAGCTTTTAATACATGGCAAGTGGTTAGCAAGTAAGTTGAGACATGATAGTAGGAAGTTTCCCCAAATTATGTGATGTACAAATACATGTCAAGACTGATTTAGGTGTGAAGTACTTGAGGTAAGATCTTTTAGAAAGAAGTATAATCTAGTAGCATGTTTCCCAATGCTAGTATATATTGATGTTTCCTAAATGCTTGATGAGATGCCTTAATGGTTGTAAAGGTAAAGGTATAATATGTTTCCTAAATACTCGAAGAGATGCTTTAATGATAATGATGATGAATGAATAACTGTGATGATGAATAAATGATTATGATGATGATGATGAATGAATGGTTGTGATGATGGAGAAATGATTATGCTTTATTTTATGTTATTGAGTCCTGAGGGGTATATATACCTAACAATTTAGCTGTTGTCTAGATCCCGTATTAGTTTCAAAATAATTCTAGTCGAGGCATAACTCTCAAAACTCAGTGAATTATAGAACGCTGTATCCTCAAACAGTTATAGAATTTGAGAAATCTCTATAATCACAGTTATCTCTATAATCTCTATATTGCTAGTAATCTAGCCTCAATCCTGTAATTAACTCAGATCTAATAGTATTCAAGTGTTTAATTCTGATTTCAGAAGTGATTCGAATAATCTATTGAAGGTCTATATCATCAGTCAGACACCATGATTCAGTACTATTTCTATCAGATACGGAACTAAGTGATCTTAGCGTAACTCAGTTAGCTCTTTTGAGAAACATGATCAGTATCAGATTCAGTTCAGTTGTGTTTAGTTAAGAATTCAGTCAGAGTCTTTTAGTTAGGAGTAAAAACTAGCACTGACAGAGAGAAAGGATGGCGGCTCCTCTCGTCAGCGAGAGAAAGGACAAAGTTGTTAGTAGAAATCCCTAATCTCTAGAACTACGTAGCCAGTGTAGGATACAAGATTCACTATTAGGAAAAGGCTGTCACTTCTAGAGAAAGAGTATTTGACTATTATATTGCCTTAGGTCGACTTCTTGGTAAGGGTCATCCATTAGAGAGAGTTGACCAAAGAGAGGTCTTTACTCGTGGCACGGTATTGACACCCTTACAACTAGGGTTATAGGTTGGACCCCACCTGTGGTAGGTTGGGGCATATCGATTAAGTAACTACTTCCTACAATTTTAGATTCAGTCTCAGACTCAGTATCAATCTTTAGAAATCCAGACTGTCAGATACAGTCATCTATCTCTATGAGAAACTCAGATAGTTCTATTGATTCTTGGACTATCCGTCAGATAGGCTTGGTCTCATATACAATTATTTGATATCATATTCTGAGATATACTGCCAGACAGGCTTGATCACAGTCTCAGATTTTATTGAGTATTTTTGTTGTCAGATTTAGATATGATTATTTCCTTACCATTGATAATAGCTTCCTTAATCATCCGTTCGAGAGGTTGATCTTTAATCTTGTCAGTCGAGAGCAGTAAGCTCAGAATGCAGTCATCGATGTAAGTATATCTAGTTTCTCAGTCATCAGTATCAGATAAGTCAATGTCTTAGTATCTCACTGTCAGTAGTGAGTTTAGTCTCTAGAGTTGTGATAATTGTGACTATGGTCTATGTATTCATGTATGTGTATGTGTTATCGTGCGGTATTTCCATGATTATTCAGTTTAGATATTCTGCATGCATGAGCCCTTGTATTTAACCTACCTCATCTATATATTTGGTATATTCCTGTACTGACACATTTGCATTATGGTGTTCTATTTGACACCATAGGTTCAGAGGCATAGGATCCAGAGTTTCCTCAGCAGTTCAGTCCAATCCAGCAGCAATAGCCATAGCCATGAGTCCTCTTCTTTCGAGGACAAATCTTTGTTTACTATTATTGCATCAGATTTTGTTTACTTTTAGTTGACATAGTTAGTTGGGGACATATACCATGAACTCCATAGTTCAGATAGTTTAGAGGCTTCTCAGATGGATGCATTAGTATTAAGTTTTCAGTTTTGAGTATTTATAGATGTTTTGAACCTTATGGCTAGTTTCTGCATTTATTTTAGATATTATACAGTGCACAAGAATAAATATCAGTAAAGGGTTAGCTTATGGTCTTTTGGAGTCATAAGCACCGTGTGTCGTCTCGGGATGGGATCTCAGGGCATTACAACCTTAGAGCCTGTAAACTTATTTCTAAGGGTTGTTTGTACCATATTATCCAGGTTAAAGATTCTAGTGCCAAAATTCTTTCTCTTTAGTCTGTCCCCGTAGTGAATGAATTCCCAGAAGTATTTCCAGATGATCTCCCAGGAAAACCACTGATAAGGAGATAGATTTTTGTATTGATTTATTGCCAGATACTCATCCTATCTCTATTCCACCATATAAGATGGTTCCTGCAAAGCTAAAAGAGTTGAAAGAATAGCTAGCAGATCTTCTAGATAAAGGTTTTATCCACCCCAGTGTGTCTCCTTGTGGTGCACCTATACTTTTTATGCAAAAGAAAGATGGTTCCCTTCGTATGTGCATAGATTACCGCCAGTTGAATAAGGTCATGATTTAAAATAAATATTCCCGTCCTAGGATTGATGATCTTTTTGACCAACTTCAAGGTGCTAAATATTTTTCAAAGATAGACCTTCATTTGGGATATAAGTATTTGAAAGTTAGAGAGTCAGATATTCCCAAAATAGCTTTTTAAACTAGATACGACCATTATGAATTCTTATTCATGTCCTTCGGGTTGACCAACGCCCCTGCAGCTTTCATGGACCTAATGAATAGGGTTTTTCGTCAATTTTTGGTTCTTTTGTTATTGTATTCATTGATGATATTTTGGTATATTCTAAGAGCGAGGAGGACCATGCCAATCACCTTTGAATCATCCTTCGGACCCTTAAAGATCATAAATTGTTTGCAAACTTTTCCAAGTGTGAATTCTGGTTGAATTCTATTGCGTTCTTGGGGCATATTGTGTCTAGTGAGGGGATTAAGGTTGATCCCCAAAAGATTAAGGCAATGAGAAAATGACCCATACCCACAAATCCAACCGACATTCAGAGCTTCTTGGGTTTGGCGAGTTATTACAGAAGACTCGTCGAGAGTTTTTCTTCCATAGCTAAACCACTTACTAAGTTGACTCAGAAAAAGGTGAAGTTTTTGTGGTCTGACTCTTGTGAGAATATCTTTGAGAAGTTGAAAGATAAGTTGACTACTACTCCTGTTCTGACTCTTTTGGAGGGTACAGAAGGTTTTGTTGTATATTGTGATGCGTCCCGAGTGGGACTTGGGTGTGTTCTTATGCAGCACGGTAAGTTGGTGGCTTATGCATCAAGGAGGTTGAAGGTGCATGAGCGAAACTACTCTACTCATGACTTGGAATTAGTGGCTATGGTCTTTGCACTTAAGATTTGGTGGCACTATCTTTATGGGGTGCATGTAGATATTTTTACTGACCACAAGAGTTTACAGTATGTTTTCTCGCAGAAAGAATTGAATCCTAGCCAGAGGCGGTGGTTGGGACTTTTAAAAGACTATGACATGAGCCTGTACTATCACCCGGGTAAGGAAAATATTGTAGTTGACGCCTTCGACAGATTGTCCATGGGCAATTTTTCTTATATTAAGGAAGGAAAGAGGGTGGTGGTGAAGGATATTCATCGGTTTACAAATCTAGGGGTGCGTCTCTTAGATTCTGAAGATGGGGGAATGGCTGTTCATGAGATAGCTAAATCTTCCCTTTGTACAAAAGTTAAAGAAAAGCAGGATGAGGATCCCATCTTTATGAAAATCAAGAAAGATATGGGTCAATAGAAAGTGATGTCATTTGATATCGGTGGTGATGGTATTTTGAGATACCAGGGTAGGTTGTATGTGCCAGATGTAGATAGTCTGAGGAAGAGGATCCTTGACGAAGCTCACGCATCGAGGTATGTTGTTACCCTGGCTCTACTAAGATGTATCAGGATTTGAAAACTATTTATTAGTAGAATAATATAAAGTATGATGTGGGTAATTATGTTGCCAAGTGTTTGAATTGTCAACAAGTTAAAGTGGAACATTTGATGCTAGGTGGTTCTTCTCTAGAGATAGGTTTGCCCTTGTGGAAGTGGGAGATGATTAATATAGACTTCATTACAGGACTTCCAAGGTCCCAAAACTAGTGTGATTCCATTTGGGTGATTGTAGATAGGTTGACCAAGTCAGCTTACTTTCTACCTATCAGGACTAACTATTCGGGGGAGGATTATGCCAAGTTGTTTAATACAAAAATAGTTTATTTGCATGGGGCACCTGTGTCCATCATATCTGACTGAGGTACACAATTTTATTCACAGTTTTGGAGATTATTTCAAAAGGGTTCAGGTACCCAAGTGAATTTGAGCACGGTTTTCCACCCTCAGACAGATGGGCAAGCTGAGCACACCATCCAGACACTTGAGGATATGTTGAGGGCCTGCGTGATTGATTTTAAAGGTAGTCGGGTAGAGCACTTTCCATTGATAGAGTTTTCAAATAATAATAGTTTCCATTCCAATATTAAGATGTCTCCTTTTGAAGCACTATATGAGAGAAGATATAGATCTCCGATAGGATGGTATGAAGTAGGCAAGATGCAGATGTTTAGGCCTGATCTTGTTCATCAGGAAATAGAGGATGTGAAATTTATTAGAGAATGACTTAATATAGCTCAGAGTCGCTATAAGTCCTATGCCGATGTTAGTAGAGGAGATCTAGAGTTTAAGGTTAGAGATTGGGTATTTCTCAAGGTTTCTCCCATGAAGGAAGTCATGCGATTTAGAAAGAAAGGTAAGATGAGTCCTCGTTATATAGGACCATATCAAATTGTGAAAAAGGATAGGTGTAGTTGCGTATGAGTTGGAATCGCCAGCTAGTTTGGGTTCTGTACATCCGGTGTTTCATATATCTATGTTGAAGAAGTGTATTGGAGACCATTCTTTAGTATTTCCTGTCGAAGAAATCAAAGTGATAGACTCCTTATCCTATGAAGAAGAGCCTGTAGAAATTTTGGATTGCCAAGTTAGAAGATTGAGGAACAAAGAGATAGCATCGGTTAAAGTATAATGGAGAAATCAGAAAATTGGAGAAGCGACTTGGGAATCAGAAGTTGACATGAGAGCTAGATACCCAAACTTTTTTGATCCAATGGATGACAAAATGAAAGGTACAACCCTTGATTTATTCTTTCTATGCCTTAGTATGCTTGAAATTATTATTGTCTGTGTCCCGCATCAATATTCGGGGATGAATGTTCCCAAGGGGGGATATTTTAATGCCCCCAAACTTTTCCTAGCTAAATTTTGTCCCTAAAGTGTCAAGCTTTGGATTATAGAATGATTTACATTTATTTCCCTAGGGAATTCCATAGATTTCAAATTTTCATTACGTAGATGACTGAATAAGCTTTCCGTTGATATAAGATTCATCCAAAACGGATACTTGGTGAAGAAGTTATGGCTATTCTATGTGCTAGTTGTAAAACATCATCATTTTGGTGTTTAGCACGTCGTGGAGATGGTTTAATTAGCAACTGTCAAATTTCAGTGGGACCTCGCGATAGTGGCACGTCGCGGAGGATTCGAATTTTGTTTTCATCAATTTCCAGTAAGCCACCACGATAGTGGCGCATTGCGGGGGCCCATAAAATTGGGTACCAGTTATATTTTTACTCCGTCTAATTAAGGGTAAATTGGTACTTCTCCAACCCCTTAAGATTATTTTAATCAAAATCTCTCAAGAAACTCCATTAGGGTTTCAAACTGAAAATCCTCGTAACTCAAGATTCAACCATGAGTTTTTGAAGATAATTAGAGATTTGGAATCTCCAATCCGTAAGCTTCAAGAATCATTCATTATTCTTCGAAATAGAGGTACGTTGGGTTTATCCTAAAGACCTACATGGGCTTGAAATTGATAAAGCATGATTTAAAGGTTTTGATGCATGTATTTTATGGGGGTTTTGAAAACTATATTATTGATTATGCTTTTTGGAAGTTTCAATGCTACTATTGCTTTGGCCTTGTGGTCTTTTCCCCTAAATTGATTTATATATATATATATATATATATGTATATGTATATGTATATGTATGAATTTGAGATTTACCATTATTGAGAGCATTAATTATGAACTCCCTCTCTTGTATTGATGTAAAGAACTATGGTTTTGTGATTTGAAAGATGTTTTTGCTATATCCTGGCATTTAAACTTTATTTGGAATTATTGAGAGGGTGTTTCTTGATATCAATATGTTCTTATGCGTATGATAAAGAATTGCATGTGTTTACATAAGGATTGAGAAGGAAAAGATTCATTCAATTGAATTATTGAAAGGCTGGCCTTAAAACTTATGTTTTGAATACAGAGATTTATGATAGACTAATAATGGCTCAGAGATGTGACTTGCAACTCAATGGTATGACGATACCATATGTATTCATGCCATAACAGATTATGTTTCAGGGCATGTTTTCAGAGACTGCATGTTTTGATAGAGTTTTCAGAAGGGGCTTAAAGAGGGTTAGGTGATTACCCGAAGATGGCGCGAGTTCAAGCAACTCTTAGCCTAAAACAGTATTTGCCGATACGGGTAGATTATTATTGTATGCTGGCGACGGCCGTGTGGCATAGTAGATTCAGAGACTCCGACCCTTGTGTCACACTTAGGTTGGGGGCTTCGCTACCGAGTTAATGGCAGTTTCCATATAGCCTATGGAATTTCTTAGAGTTGTAGGGTATACCACTTAGCGCAGAAGTAACACAGATTTCTCAGAGTTGTGATGATTTTTACAGAGTCTTTAAAATACCCATATGAATTCTTACTATACGATATACTCATGAACTATTTTAAATTACTCTCATATATGTTGGATAATAAATTATTATTTTGGATATGCTCTGCGTACCAGTACATCTGTATTGACCCCTCCCCCTCCAACCTCTCAGGTTTTGAGGCACAGTTTAGGGGTCTAGATAAGTAGTAGATAATTCAAACAGCTGATCAGATTATGCAGTGGTGAGCCTTCTTTATTCTTGAAGGCCTGTCTTTTCAGACTATGTCACTTATTTCAGATTTGGTCTACTGGGGGCCTTATCCCAGTTTTAGATAGTTGTCAGATTTTTAGGTAGTAAAGATTTCGCAGACTGAGTCAGATGTTATTTAGATATTATTGAATTGCATTTTCCATAATTATGTTGAATTTACAATTGACCATGTTTTTGTAGCAGATTACGTTTTTGTATATTATTTTATTACATGAATGTTGTGCATGATTACAAGATAGAGAAAGGCATTCTGGATCTTTATGGTTTGGGATGTCCATCACGGCCAGGCCCTAGTTCGGGTCGTGACATAAAGACCTAGATAACTATTCATATTTTGTTAGCAAGCTTATAGCACATTCTCACTTCTTTTTAGTTCAACACACTATTTAAATTTAATTTCGTGATTAGAAACTTTAATCCCTAATTAGCCATCTACCAAAAGGTCATCAATTATACAATACATGGTTCAAAATATCTTCACGTTATCATTTATCAATCATTCATTCTTATTGGGCCATTGCCTAAATTCAAAACATCACCATCATGTAACTAGACAATTCACTTAGACATTTTGACAAATACCTTATGTACATATCTTTTAACAAGGCTATTTTCATGGTCGAAATCATCATGATTAAGGTTACTCAAGACCCTTATGTTAAACTACATACAACAAAGAACCAATATATGCAATTCTTCATCAATAACATGTATAAACACAAGTCTAAGCAAGGAACAACATTATTCATCATTAGGCAACAAAACCCCTTTAATTTGATTTCAAATCACCTTGTACACTTACTAATTCAAGTATGAAATATATGGGTTTAGATATATTTAAATAAGGGAAGAGATACATGCCTTAAACAAGATGAATCACCAATATCTTGGCTCTCTCTTGCCACAAGATGAGCTCCGTCCAAAACCTAGCCTTTAATCTTACTTCAAGAAGCTTTTAAAGTGTTTTAGAGTATTTGAGTCTTGTAAATTGTAACACCCTGAATCTGGTACCCAAAATGCTACAAGTTGATCACGACCCCAAAGGACCACAAGCTAACCGATGAATGATATATATACCTGTATACTGGATGATATACTGTATAAATACGAAAATAAATGCTGAAAGACTGTAAGGTTCAAAATTGAGACATAATAGCTGATAAAACATAACATCTGGATGGGGTATGAAATACCTAAAACAACTAGACTAAACTATTTGAACTATCTATAGTTTAAAAATTCTCTAACTAACTGAACTGTCTGAATAAGAAGTTGATGGGACATGTCCCCAACTAACTCCAATTAATAAAGTAATTAGTGAGATAATAAAGTAATGTTCATGTTTTCGAAGGATGAGGACTGATTGCTAATTCTGACTGCTGAGACTAGAATACTACTGATGCTCTAGACTCGTGCTTCGGAACCTATAGTATAAAACACCATAGCACAAATGCATCAATACGTTTGAATGTACTGGTATGCATGTGAGGTAGGATGAATACAAAAGGGTTCACATGCATGCACTATACTAACTGACTACATAACATGAACGTGAGAATACATACAAGACTACATCATAACTGTAACTGAGTTCGTGATAACATGATTACTGAGTCTGAGTACTGATAACATAAGATTTTGATATCTGTGTAATTGAAATAACTGATACTGAGCGACTGTATATGCCAGTCTAGGTTTGAATGGAACTAGTTGCGTTTCATACTATTCTGAGTAGACTATATCTGACAGTCTTGAATCCTGTAGAACTATCTGAGTTCTATTACTGAGACTGAAAGACTATATCTGACAGTCTTAATATGTAACTGAAACTATGGGAAGTAGTCATCTAACTATCATATCCCAAAATGCACCATAATAGTTGAGCTGGGGTCTAATCTATTCCCTAATTGGAAGGGTGTCAATACCGTGCCACTGGTAAGGACAAGCTGTGGGTGACCTTCATCTGACAGTGTTCCCAAAAGAGATTGGTGGGACCCTCATCTGACAGTGTTTATCCACCTCATCAACCCTCATCTGACAGTGTTGATGTCTTAACCTATGCTGGCTACATAGTTCTGGAATGCCAGGATGACTTCTAAGAATCACACCCTCATCTAATAGTGTGTGTTCCCATCCTTGGGTTCACTCGGTGCTAATTCCTACTCATATCTAAATAGACACTGAACATGATTAACTGAACTAGACTACACTAAATTCATGGAGTTCCATTAACTGATAGAATACTATTGAGATTACTAAATTACAGAGCTTTCCTGAGTCACATGACTGACTGAGGTCTACGGATCATGGCTTAACTGAGGATATCGTGAAAATATGTCACTGACTCTAGGCACACAACTATATTTTTTGGGTACGAGTACCCCCAGGACTCAATGGAAAGAAAATGATAAAGCGTGACTTTCTGGAATATATGACCAACATCGACAATCCATAATACAATAAGTTGGGGATATCAAGAAGTATAAGTTCTAAATCACCACAATGGCCACACATATATCCATAATTCATTGACTAAGGCATTTCATTAAATACTTGACATGCATGAACTTGTACATGAATGGATATTTCATATTATTATACTAGTATGGCACTTTTCCTTCACATAGACATTTAATCAAACACATGGGGAGCATGATTTGGTTATACAATCCTTAACATATTTAATAATCATGGATAAATCAATCAACTTGTAAATTAAAGGGCGGGGGAAGGGGGGGTATCATGATTATTATGCAAATCTTCATATACTAGGGTCAATCATTGGAATGTGTAATTGAAAACATGAATCAAAAATCCCACAATATCATGAACATGAATTTCAATTCGATTTAAATCATGAACATTCATACATACACAAATCTTGTATTTTGAAAAGAGATTCTCGATCTTCATGGGTGAAAGGGACCCATGAATCAACACATGACATACCTGGGTTGTGAGTTTCTTGGAGTTGCTGGACTTGAAGAAATTGAATCACTTAGTTTCATGAAGAATATTTGGATCTTGTTTCTTGTGGATTAACTTTGAAAGAAAACTCTAATTTGACTTTGTAGATGGATAAAGAACTTATGATCCTTGATCTGATATAATTAGGTGTTAAAATGGGTGGAAAAAGACCCTAATACCCTTTTAAAAATAACTTTAAAATAACTAAACAAACTATGCGATGGTGGGTACGACTGTCCATCGCTGGGTCGATGGTCCGTCGGTCCTAAGCATCACAGTTGGGCAGAATAGGGGTTCACTGCCTCTGTTACGATGGCTTGGGCGACGTTCCATCACTAGCTTGACGGTCCATCAGCCTGAGCCATCGACCTTATGTAGAATATGGTCACACTGCCTCCGCTGCGACAGTTTGGGTGATTTTCCGCCACTAGCTCGATGGTCCATCGGTCCTCATCGTCGTACCTAGGTAGTTTTGACTATTTTCTATGAAATGGCCATAAATTTTTATCCGATACCGGATTTGGACGAAATTGGTGTCATTGGAAAGCTAATTCAATTTCCCACATGAAAAAGGTGAAAATCATAAAAATTCCACGTATATAAAAGTGAGTTCATCTTTCAAAGTAAGTTTCTATCATTCTTGAGATAATTTCAAGCTAGGTAGAAGTACGGGGTATTATAATATCTCCCCCTTAAGAACATTCATCCTCAAATAAGACTGAGTGAGAGGGGAGAAGATAAACTAACGTGCATACTGAACATGAATAACTGAAATATTATCTCATTACTGACATGACTGATAACTGAATATATATATCATACTGAACACATATCTGATGCATGAGTAACTGATTTATGACATCATGACTGAATTACTGATAAGATGAGTTTCTCATCAAACTGAACATGCATGTCTGATGCATGATTATATGACTGAATTGGTGCGTGAATGCATGAATGACTATGCAATGGTACTTAATACCAAGTTTATAATGGAATTCTAAACATGAAATGGATACCAAGCTTGTTACTAAAATCTGAACATGAAACTGAAAAGCTTAAGGAGAACTGTTACCTTGAGCTAGACCTGAGTTGGCGAAGAAGAGATGAGGATACTTGGTATGCATGTTTGCTTCTGTTTCCCAATTAGTTTCATCAACGGATTGATTTTACCCAAGAACTTTGACTAGAAGGACTTTTTTATTCCTCAGTCTACGAGTTTGATAGTCTAGGATTTCAACTGGAATCTTTTCCTAAGAGAGGTTGTTCTACATATCTATGCTCTGAATAGGGACTACGACTGTTGGGTCACCTATGCACTTCTTGAGCAAAGATACATGAAAGACTAGATGAACTGGGGCTAGATCTGAAGGCAATTCAAGCTTATAGGCTACCTTGCCAAAACAACTAAGAATTTTGAAGGGACCAACATATCGAGGACTAAGCTTTCCCTTCTTGCCGAATCTCTTCCCTCCCTTAATGGGATAGGTCTTTAGATAGACATAATCACCAATCTCATACTCGAGGTCCTTTTTATGCACATCTACATAAGACTTCTGTCTGCTCTGAGCAACCCAGAGTCTTTCTCTGATTAACTGGACTTTCTCTAAGGCATTGAATACTAAGTCTGAACCTATGACTGAGGCCTCACTAACTTTGAACCAACTGATTGGAGATATATACCTCCTACCATAGAGAGATTTGAATGGATCCATCTAAATACTGGAATGATAGCTATTGTTGTATGCAAACTCAATCAAAGGCAAGTGGTTATCCCAACTACCCTTGAAATCGATTCCACTCTCTCGCAGCATATCTTCTAAAGTCTGAATAGTCCTTTCTTCTTGACCAACTATCTGAGGAAAAAAGGTGGTACTGAGATGAAATTGGGTACCAAGACCCTTTCAAAATGCTTTCCAAAAATAAGAGGTGATCTGGGTACCTCTATCTAAGATAATAGCTAACCGAACACCGTGCAACCTAACTAACTCCTTGATATAGAGTTTGGTGTAATCCTTGGTTGAATAAGAGGTATAGAATGAAAGAAAAAGAGCTGATTTGGTCATTCTATCTACAATAACCTTTACTGAATCATGCTGGCGATGAGTAAGAGGCAAACCCATCACAAAGTCCATGCTCACTTCTTCTCACTTCCATGTAGGAATACTAAACTCCTACATGGACCCACTAGGCTTCTGATGCTCTATCTTAACCTGCTGTTATATAGAGCACTTAGCCACAAACTCTTCAATATCCCTCTTTATCCTACTTTACTAATAGATTTCCCATAAGTCGCGGTACATCTTTGTGGCCCCTGGATGAATAGAGTAGCGTGCACCATGTGATTTTACAAAAATTCGCTGCCTTAAGTCTTCTACACATGAAACACACAGAAGAACCTGACAACGCAATACACCATCTCACCCTTGGGAGAAAACTTCTAATTTTTTATCCTTAACTAACTCTTTTAACTTGAAAAGGCTGGGATCTCTATCTTACTTTTCTTTCACCTCTGAAACTAGAAATGATTTTGAACTACTCTGAACCCATATGTCACCCTCCCCTAAAGAGACTAAGCAAACGCCTAGTCTGGTAAGCTGATGGATTTCCTGAGCTAACTTTTTCTTACTGTTCTCAACATGAGCAACACTACCCATGGACAGCCTATTGAGAGTGTCGGACACAACGTTGGCCTTGCTCGGATGATAAAAGACACTCATGTCATAATCTTTCAAGAGCTCTAACCACCTTCTCTGATAAAGATTGAGATTTTTCTGAGAAAAGACATACTGAAGGATTTTATGATCTGTGAACACATCTACATGAACTCCATAGAGATAATGCCTCTAAATCTTTAAGGCAAAAACTATGGTTGCTAACTTAAGATCATGAGTTGGATAATTCCTCTCATAGGGTTTAAGTTGCCTTGATGTGTAGGCTATGAACTTACCATGCTGCATGAGGACACAACCTAAACCTGCTCTGGATACATCACAATGCACTACCAACCCATCTGAACCCTCTGGAAGAGCTAAGACTGGAGCTGAGATGAGTCGAGTCTTCAACTCCTAAAAACTCTTCTCATAAGTATCTGACCACTGAAACTTGACTTTCTTCTGAGTTAATATTGACATAGGGGATGCAATAGAAGAAAATCCCTCAACTAATCGTCTGTAATAGCCAGCTAAACCCAAGAAACTCCTGATATCTGATGGACAGATAGGTCTGGTACAGTTTTTTACTACTTTAATCTTTTAAGAATCAACCCTAATGCTATCACAGGAAATGATATGGCCAAGGAATGCTACTGATCTTACCCAAAAGTTACACTTACTAAATTTGGTGAATAGTTGATGATCTCTGAGAGTCTGAAGTATGATTCTGAAATGGTCTACACGATCATGCTCACTGCGAAAATAGACCAGAATATCATCTATGAAGACAATAATGAACATGTCCAACTACTGCTTGAACACCTGGTTCATCAAGTCCATGAAAGCTGTTGGGGCATTAGTAAGACCAAAGGACATGACTAGGAATCGGAGTGACCATGATGAGTATGAAAGGTTGTTCAAAATGTCACATTCTCTGACTCTAAGTTGATGGTAGCCGGATCTGAGGTCTATCTTAGAAAAATAGCTGGCACTCTGAAGTTGTTCAAATAAATCATCAATTCTGGGAAAAGAATACTGGTTATTGACCGTGACTTTATTGAGCTAATGGTAATCTTTGCTCATTCTGAGAGAACCATTTTTCTTGCACAAGAATAAGATTGGTGTGCCCCACGGGGACACACTGGGTCTGATAAATCCCTTATCTAAGAGATCCTTCAACTTTTATTTTAGTTCTCTGAGTTTTGATGGTGCCATTCTGTATGGCAGAATAGATATAGGCTGAGTATCTGGAAAAAGATCAATGCTGAAATCTATTTCCCTTTCGGGAAGAATTCTTGAAAGAACTTTGGGAAAAATATCTAAATATTCATTTACAACTGGGACTGATTCGAGACTGGGAGTTTCAAAACTAGTGTCCTTTAGATATTATTTTCTATGCCTGAAGGTAGGAAACAAGCTGACCTATGAACGCTGAAGTACTACCCCTCAACTCTAGGACAATTTTATTTAGAAACTGAAACTGGACTATTCTATTTTTGCAGTTGATGTGGCATAGAAGGAATGAAGCCAATCCATGTCGAGAATGACATCAAAATTAGTCATCTCTAATTCAACTAAATTTGCTGAGGTGTCTTTCTGAAATATCATAACCGGACGATTCCTGTATACCCCTTGGGTTATGATTGTTTTACCCACTAGGGTAAAGACCTAAAAGGGCTCTTCTAGAATTTTGGGACTGACTCCAAAATCAACTTCTATATAAGGAGTAAAAAGAGACAAAAAAGCTCTTGGATCTAGCAAAGCATATACATGCACATGAAAGATCTGTAACGTACCAGTAACTACATCAGTAGAATTTTCCTAATCTTGCTGGGACTATAGAGCATAAAGTCGATTTCGGTGTCTCTTATTAGTAGCACTGGAGGTGGTACCCTACAAATTTAGGCAATCGAAATCAGCTGGGGAACAGTTCTGCGGACCCTAATAACCTAATTGGGGACAATCTATAACTCTGTGGCCCAGCTTGCCACATCCAAAACAGACATCCCTACCAGCTTTGCAAGCACCCTTGTGGTTCTTACCACAAGTCTGATAAAAGGGATTAGTTTGGGCATTGCTAACACTTTCCTAAGACTTAGAGCCTGGTGCCCTATCTCTATTACCATCCCTGAACTTAGGAGAGGGAGCACTAGATAAAGAAGGAGATGGAATTGATGACTTAGGATGAAACTAAGAATGGTTTCCTCTTTTTTATTTGAGATGAGCAAAGTTAAAACTACTTGTCCTTGCTCTCTTATTCTGCTTCTCCTTCATCTTAATCTTTTGCTCATCTATCTGCTCAGCATGAGTCATAAGCCTGGCTAAAGTTATGTCACTATTCAACATCACAGACCTACACTCGTTGACCATACTATCATTTTCCCCAAAAATAAACTTACTTATCTTAGCCCTGCTATCTGCAACCATATGAGGAGCTTATCTAGCTAATTGAGTAAACTTAAGAGAATCCTCCTTCACCGTCATGTTTCCTTTCTTGAGGTTGATAAATTCCAATTCCTTAGCTTTTCTCATCTCTAGGGGAAAGAACCTAACTAAGAAGGCAGTAGAAAACTCCTCCCACTCAATAGGCCCTGCATCTACAGCCCTCTCTAACTTTCATTGTTTGAACCAAGTATGAGAAATAACTTTCAACTGATATACAACTAGCTTTTCACTCTCACTGGAAGTAACCCCCATGATATCCGTAACTTTCTGAACTTGGTCAAAAAATTCCTGAGGGTCCTCATCTGACTTAGACTCGAAAAAGAATAGAGAATTTATTTAGGTGAAGTCCTAAATCCTAGCTGCAGATGAATTGGCCACTGGGTTGGCCGAAATGAGGCTGTTCATTCATTTAGAGTAGAAACAAACTGAGCAAGAGTAGTAAATCTAGCTCTGAAATATACATGAGAAATATGTTCGCCCAAAGTTTTTATGGGATGAGGGGCTGACTGATTCCTGTTTCTTCTTTTAGGAGGCATGTTTTGTAAAAGAAATGGACAAATGGATTAGACAGAGAGATTAGCTTGAGATTATTATCATGGGCACGACATGAATATTGAAAGAAAGGAAACTGTTCCTAAACATATCATACCCTTCTGCACATAAATGTGGTGCAAAATACACCCATGTACAAGACTCTACTAGATGCGGCTTTTAGACTTCCTAGAATACTATTGAACCTTAGGCTCTAATACCAAGTTTGTAATGCCCCGAATATGGTACCCAAAATGCTACAGGGTGCTCATGACCCCAAAGGACTATAAGCTAACCCATGACTGATGTCTATACCTATAGACAGCATGATATACATTATAAATATGGAAATAAAGGTTGAAAGGCCATAAGGTTCAAAACTGAGACATGATAGATGATAAAACATAACATCTGGATGGGGTATGAAATGCCCAAAACAACTAAAATAAAATATATAAAGATACTATAGTATGAAAAGCCTCTAACTGACTGAACTATCTAAATAAAGAGTTGATACGGCATGTCCCCAACTAACTCTAACTAATAAATTAATCAATGAGACAATAAAGTAATGGTCATGTCCTCAAAGGATGAGGACTTACTACTAACTCTGACTGCTGAAACTTGAATACTACTGATGCTCTGGAGCTCGTGCTTTTTAACCTATGGTATAAAACACCATAGTGCAAATGCATCAGTACGTTTAAATGTACTGGTATGCATGTAAGGTAGGCTGAATGTAAAAGAGTTCACATAGTAAATGACTGCATAACATAAATCTGAGAATACATGCATGACTATATAATAACTATGACTGAGTTTATGATAACATGATTACTGAGTCTGAGTACTGATAACATGAGATACTAATATCTATGTAACTAAAATAACTGATACTAAGCGACTGTATCTGACAGTATAGGTTCTGATAGAACTAGCTGAGTTCTGTACTGTTTTGAGTTGACTGTATCTGATAGTCCTGAATCTTCTATAACTATTTGAGTTATATTACTGAGACTGAATGACTGTATCTAATAGTCCTAATCTACAACTAAAACTGTGGGAAGTAGCCATCTAACTGACATACCCAAAAATATACCATAATAGTGAGTTGGGGTCCAATCTGTGCCCTTATTGTAAGGGTGTCAATATCACGCCACTGGTAAGGACAAGCTGTGGGTAACCCTCATCTTATAGTGTCTCCAAAAAATAATGGTAGGACCCTCATCTGACAGTGTTTATCTACCTCATCAACCCTCATCTGACAGTGTTGATGTCTCAACCTATGCTGGCTACATAGCTCTAGAATACAAGGCTAACTTCTAAGAATCACAAGCTCATCTGAAAGTATGTGTTCCCATCCTTGAGTTCACTCGATGATAATTCCTACTCTCTTTTGAATATACACTAAACATGATTAACTGAACTAGACTATACTAAATTTATGGAGTTCCGTTAACTGACGTAAACTATTAAGTTACTGAATTACTGAGCTTTCCTGAGTCACATGACTAATTGAGTTCTATGGATCATGGCTTGACTGAGGATATTATGAAAATATGTCACTGACTCTAGGCACACAACTATATTTTTTGGGTACGAGTACCCCCAGGACTCAATGGAAAAAAACTGACAAAGCACGACTTTCTGGAATACATGACCAATATCGACAATCCATAATACAATAAGTTGGGGATCTCATGAAGTGTAAGTTCTAAAGCACCACAATGGCCACACATATATCCATAATTCATTGACTAAGGCATTTCATTAAATACTTGACATGCATGAACTTGTACATGAATGGATATTTTATATTATTATAGTAGTATGGCACTTTTCCTTCACATAGGCATTTAATCAAACACATGGGGAGCATTCTTTGATTATACTATCCTCAACACATCTAATAATCATGGATATATCAATCCACTTATAAATTAAAGGGGGGGGGGGTATCATGATATTATGCAAATCTTCATATACTAGGGTCAATCATTGGAATATGTAATTTAAAACATGAATAAAAACCCCAAAACATCATGAAAATGAATTTCAATTCAATTTAAATCATGAACATTCATACATACACAAATCTTGGATTTTGAAAAGAGATTCTTGAGCTTCATGGGTGAAAGGAACCTATGAATCAACTATGACATACCTGGGTTGTGAGTTTCTGGAAGTTCTTGAACTTGAAGAACTTGAATCTCTTAGTTTCTTGAAGAATATTTGGATCTTGTTTCTTGTGGATTATCTTTGAGAGAAAACCCTAATTTGATGTTATAGATGGATAAAGAACTTATGAGCCTTGATCTGATATAATTAGGGGTTAAAATGGGTGGAAAAGGACCCAAATATCCTTTTAAAAATGACTTCAAAATAACTGAACGAATTATACGATGGTGGGTGCGATGGTCCACCATTGGGTTGATGGTCTGTCAGTCCTGACCATTGCACTTGGGCAGAATTGGGGTTCACTGCCTCTGCTGTGACAGCTTGGGCGACGGTCCATCGCTAGATCGATGGTCCATTAGCCTGAGTCATTGCCTTTAGGTAGAATGTGGTCTCACTACCTTCGCTATAATGGTTTGGGTGATGGCCCGTCACTAGCTCGACGGTCCGTCGGCCCTCATCGTTGCAGCTAGGCGTTTTGACTGCTTTCTATAAAATGACCATAACTTTCTCCCCCGATACCAGATTTGGATAAAATTGATATTGTTGGAAAGCTAATTCAATTTTCCATATGAAAATAAGTTAAAATCTTAAAAATTCCATGTATATAAAAGTGGATTCATCTTTCAAATTAAGTTCCTAATATTCTTGAGATGATTTTAAGCTAGGTAGAAGTATGGGGTATTACAAAAATTAGTGCTTAGGAGG
Organism: Capsicum annuum; assembly: GCF_002878395.1. Lineage (NCBI taxonomy): Eukaryota > Viridiplantae > Streptophyta > Magnoliopsida > Solanales > Solanaceae > Capsicum > Capsicum annuum. The sequence goes on from NC_061111.1 coordinate 140,246,899, forward strand.
CCACACTACCTTATATAATATAGAGTATTAGGGTTTTAGGAAAGAAAAATGACCAGAAAAACCTTAGTTAAAAGATAAAAAGTTGACTTTCCCAGGGGCACAACTCCCCCATATGATTCCCTTAGTAATCATACCCTAGGATATGAGTAGTACCCTAAATCATACCCTAGGCTTTTACTAGGTTAACCATACCATTGTGAGTATAAGTGGAAACCCTCGAATCATATCCAAAGGGTACAACTCACTCCCTAGTCGTATACACAAATTGTATACCCAATAATCCACTCCAAATGGAGACTACCCTCTATACGAGTGAGTTTCATATGACTCATATGGATGGGGTGTGATCAAAGAAAGGTCATGTTATATAAAAATAGTACACTACCCTAACATTCTATCCTATGTACGAGAGAGAGAGGAGAGAGTGGATACGACCCATATCCATAGGTACGAGTCAAGCTCCAAGTCGTACCTAACTAAGAGACACAAAAAATTGTTATTTTCTCAAAGTTATAGTCCTAGGTCTTTTAGTTTATGGAGGGCTTTTCATCTATTGCGAGTTCATTGACTAAGTTAACCTAGAAGAAGGTGAAATTTTTGTGGTCAGTTACTTGTGAGGGAAGCTTTGAGAAGCTGAAAGATAGGTTGACTTTTACTTTTGTTTTGACTCTGTCTGAGGGTACTGATGGCTTTGTTGTTTATTGTAATTCATACCAGGTGGGACTTAGCTTTGTCTTGATGAAGCATACTAGAGTTGTGGCATATGCTTCTAGATTATTGAAGGATCATGAGAAGGATTATTCGACTCATTATCTTGAATTGTTAGATGTGGTGTTCACGTCAAAGATATGGTGACATTATTTATATGGGACCCATATTGATCTTTATTATGATCATAAGAGCCTGCACTACATGTTCACTCAAAAAGCGCTAAATCTCAAGCAAATTAGGTGGCTTAATTTTTTAAATAACTATGACATGAGTTTCCACTATCATCCAAGTAAAGCTAACGTGATTATTGATGCTCTTAGCAGGTTATCCAAAGGGATCTTATCTCATAAGGATAAGGAGAAATGGGATTTGGTGAAGGATATTCACCGCTTGTCTAATTTTGCGTTCATTTCTTAGATTTTGAGGATGGTGGTGTGTTGGTGAAAAATGTGGTGAAATAATCTCTTAGTGCTAAAGTTAAGGAGAAATAAGTGTTAGACCCTATCTTAATGAAAATTAAGGAGAATATTGGTAGGCAGAAAATAATGGCTTTCGAGATTGGTGGTGATGGTATCTTGAGGTATAAAGGAGGCTATGTGTTCTAATTGTTGATGGGTTGTGAGGAAGAATTTTGGCCTAAATTCATGATTTATGTTATATGTTTCATCCTTGTTCAACAAAGATGTATCATGATTTTAAAGAGATATATTAGTGGAATAACATAATGAGGGTTATGGCCAAAGTTGTGGCTAGGTGCATGGTGTGTCAGAAAGTGAAGGTGGAGCACTTGAGGTGTTGTCGATTATTTTAAGAAATTGAGATACCTATGTAGAAATGGGAAATTATTAATATGGATTTTGTTACCGATCTTCTACGATCTTAAAATTAGGTTGATTCTATTTGGTTCATCATGGATAGGAGACTAAGTTTGCTCACTTCTTGCTAGTGAGAACTAATTACTCTGTCGAGGACTATGTGAAGTTTTTTATCTAAGAGATCATAAAATTGCATGGTGTACTAATTTTTATTATCTCTTATCGAGTTACTTAATTTTCATAGCATTTTTAGAGTTTATTTTAGAGAGGTTTTGAGACTAAGGTGAACCTTAGCACTGCTTTCCACCCTAAAATTGATGGACAAGTAAAGAGGACCATGCAAAAATTAGAGAATATGCTCAGATCCTGTGTGATCAATTTTGGTGGTAATTGGGTTGATTATTTCCCCCTCATTTAGTTTGTACATCATAATAGTTACCACTCTAGCATTGGTATAGCACTATTTGAGGATTTTTATTGAGAGGTGCCATTTTCATATTGGGTGGTTTGAAGTTGGTGAGGATGAGTTATTTGGTCCTGATTTGGTTCACCAAGCCATGGAGAAGGTGAAGGTGATTTGAGATAGACTTAAGACCACCCAAAGTCGCAAAAAGTCCTATGCAGATGTAAGATAAAGAGAGTTGGAGTTTAATGTTGCTGACTAGGTATTCTTAAAAGTGTCTCCTATGAAGGGAGTGATGCAGTTTGGGAATAAGGGGAAACTTAATCCCCGTTATGTTTGTTCGTATTTAGTTTTGAGGAGGGTTGGAAATATTGCACATAAATTGGAGTTTCCTTCTTACTTAGGTTCTATTTATCCAGTCTTCCATCTTTTAATGTTGTGGAAGTGTGTGGTTGATCCCTCATTGAGTGTTCCTTTAAAAGGTGTGGGAATTTATGATTCCTTGACTTATTGTGAAGTTTTGATAAAGATCTTGGGTCGGTAAGTCCATCAGTTGCGATCAAAGGAAGTGGCTTTGGTAAAGGTTATTTGGAGGAAACAAAAGTTTGAGGGATCTACTTAGGAAGCCAAGGAGGACATAAAGTCCAAGTATCCATTCCTATTCCCTATTCTAGAAAATCATGCTTAAGGTATGTGTGATCTAACATCTTTGTTTGCTGGTTTTGTTATTGGAAATTCTATATTCCTTGACTTTTTTGTTTTCTGTCTTTGTTAAAGGTAAGTACGGGTGTGTTTCTGTATTAAATTGTGCTAATGGATGCCTTGAATCATCATTCAAGGATGAATGATACTGGAGGGGGGCGAGGGGGATAAAGCACCTCAGGTGTTGGTCCTAGAAAATTTTGAGTTATGAGATTTCCATCCTGACTACAATTCTCCTTGCGAATCATAGGTAGTTATTACGGGTCTAAGTCACTTTTTTACCACGACTTCCATGTTACAAGTCATAAGGACTCTAAACGACTTGTCTATTCCTTTCTATGAGGGTACCAGTATGATGCCCAAGGTATTCTGTTGTGAGTACGACTAGGGCGTAATGAGTCGTATGGAATCATTATAAGTCGTAAGGTACTTAACATAACCACACCAATATTGGTGGTCTGAGACCCTATCCACACTATGACTGAGGGGAAACGAGTTGCAGGGTGGCCCTACGAATCATAAGGTCACCCATAATGACTAGCGGCATACTTTCCAACCTTTTAATGAGGGTATTTTAAACATTTCCCTCTTATCCAAAGGATAGAAATAGTCTACAAGGATCAAAACAGGGATCAAGGGTACTATTTTACACATTGAAGGTCATTAAGTCTAAAAATGGACTAAGATAAAAAAAAAAACCTATGATCCTTTCCTAACGACTATCGTTCAACCTAGGCAAGACTAACCAGACAAGTTTTGAATTCAAAACACAAATGGAACTAAGTAGCATATCACACACACATAGCATAGAGTAAATATTTCTAACTACAACTTATCTAGTTCATGCAATTGTGAGGAAGTGATTATCAAGTCCTTAATCCTAATTCCATAACAAGATCCACAATGTTCAAATATATATACATTCACATAGTTCTAAAACATATTTTTTAGAGGGGTATCAAAAATCAATCAAAACATGTCTGCCCTAAATACTTAAAAATCTCCTTATTATACAATAACATAATACAATACAAAACAAAAAACATTACTCTACAAAATATCCTAGACATACTGGTTTTATAAACATACCACGACCGACAGAAAAAGAAGAACAACAAGAAATACCTACAGAGGATATGGTATACCCCACCTCTAACTAAAAAACTATGCATTATCCCTAATGCACTAAAATAATATGAAACAAAGGGAAGTGAGAACATACTTGGGACACACTAAGAGTTGGTGTCATGAGCATCCCTAAATGAGGGCATATTAACTAGCAGATCTGGTGGTGGTGGAGGTGCATTACTAGAAGATGCACCAACTGCTATCGTATCATGCCTCGGCCTCTCAACAAGTGTAAAATCTATTGAATCATGTTTGGGCTTTTTAATGGCCTGATCATATGGCATTTCAAGATCCTGCAAGTCTCCTATGTGGTCTCTCTTGGCCTAAATTTATAGAACCTCCTCCTCATCCTTCGTGAAAAAATCAAAATGTCTGGGTGTGCGCGGAGGTGATATTTAGACCATTGGGGTATAACTAAAGGAGTTGCTACTACATGGCTCTCTATGAGAGAGTGTACCTCTCCTCACAATATATCCATCTCCTCCCTCATCTGGGATTGATCTGGTACCTTTGTCTTTGTAAATCAAGCTATAACCCATCTCTCAAACCTATTAAGACATGGCTGTAATTCATCTTAGAGCTGATGTTGGGTGTATTTTGCACTCTAGTGTTACGATTCTAGATTATTTTGTCTTGTTTTGAGGATAACTTGAGTGATGAAGTTGTTCATATTGATATAAATAAGAATATAGGTGATAATGTGTGTCATTACAATGTGAAAAGTGTGTTCTAAAAAAGTTTGGTTTTAGTGTGATCACTTAGAGTTAAATCGGTGAAACTAGTGTTACTAGCTTGAGCTAGGTTCTTGTAGAGTCTCTTTTGTTGGACTCTGTTGTGTTTTATGTGTGCCAAATGGTTTTAGTTGTTTTATTATATGTGTAACAACTTGTTTTTAGTGTACAAAGTTTAAGCGAGTCAAGTAAAGAGTTGAAACGTAAAGGGGAAGATCATGGAAATTTGCCTTGTCTTAGCTTTTGTTTTTGATTCGTCGTGATGGTTATTGTGTTGTTTGACCCTATAATTCGTGTAGCTTGTTCTTGTAGGAAATTCTTTGAGATTAATATGATGATATATAGATGATTTGGAGGCTGAAAAACCATTGGAAAGACCCCACAAAGACCTAGGTAGAAGGAGGAACGTTCTACACTTAAAAAAATTTCAAGATGCAATTTCCAGAGAGGTTTCGCAATGAGGTCGCAACGCAACTTCCACAAACATCTCCAAAAATTGAGAAACAACTTATAAAAATGTCTCCATAACTCACGACACTACTTCCACAAATATTTCCAATTAGAGCGTTGCAAGGCCCAATTTATACACTACCAAAAAGTACAATTTGAATCCTATACGACTTGGGACTTGTTGTCCACTATAAATACGTCTTTGTACTTGTTATTAATCATCTTGGAGCATAGAGGAGTATAAAAGAGGCTGATAAAACTTCATAACTTAGGCTTAAATTCTTATTTTATGGTTTTTATTATTCAAATAACCTTTTGGATGATATTATTCTTATTTGATTATCATTGTTGGTTGTGTGTTCAATCTTATTTTAACTATTTTAAGGCTTGATAACCCTTAGAATACACCCATTGTCAACCTTGTGAACTCGGGGAGAGGGAATAGAGAGATAGAATAGGGGATTGAATAAACTATGGTTCGTAGTCTTTTATGAAATAAGGAATAAATATTAGTGTCTAGGACAGCGATGTACTTAGATTCCTTACTTGATTCAAACGTAGGATGATAGCTTAAAGAACTTAATTGGATTATTACATCCCCGCTTAATGATATAGTTGTAAGGTCCACATGAGGTAATTAGTTAGAAGTCGGGAGACCATAATCATGCTAGAACCCTACGAATCGACAACCAAGATATTTGAATTGATGAATGAAAGTCAATAATATATTACAATTTTTCAAAGTGATTCAACCCTGGATTTTACTCTTATTGACTATTCTAGATCTTTACTTTATGCACTATTTTCTTTACTTGCAATTTACAAACTCTAATCTCTTTTTTGGTTAGTTTTGCATCAGTTGAATATAAATTGTGAAGTAAAAGCAAACCATTGTTTAACCAAGTCCATGCAGGATCGATACTTGGTTTTTATTAGGCCACTTTACTACTTGATAAGACCACATACACTTGTGTGTGCGCTTGGTCGCTATCAATAGCTCAGACAAGGAAACTCTATGTTCGACCTCCTATCTATACTTTTCTATGTAGAATCTAGTTCAAACACTTGAATGCATATGCTTGTATAGGGTAGTTATCTTGGTCTTAATAACCTCTAACCGAGCATCAGTGGCCTTCTAACTGTCCTCTAAGATCTGTAAGAACTTTCGAGATATAGTAATATACCTGTAGCAGGAGTTGTAGTGGATGAGCGAGTAGGCTTTAAAGATACTCCAATCAGCTCTAAGGTCGACGCTAGGGCTGATAAAGAAGTAGTTGGTGTCCCCTCGCCTTAAGTGCTCATATTTCGGACCTCGCTCTGCTCTCCTATCTTTATATTAGCACTAACTCCAACATCATCTCTATATGTATTAGCAGGCTTTGTGGAAACTGATGGGCCCTTAGTCTAGGCCAAAGGTACTGTGACAGGCTCTCTAGATCTTCTAGGAAAGCCTGGATGTTCTAGATCATTCATAATCTTCATCTATGTAGTAGCCATAACACATACCCTCTCATCTGCTCCTAGTATCTCAAGTACACCGGCCTCGCTACATAGTTTCTTAATCATTCAAGGGAATGGAGATTAGTGGTCTCCTTAGATGCTCTTTCATGGATATCATACTAAAGGATAGATTCAAAATCAATAGAATATCTGGCCATCAAACTAGCAACTAGTGATGCTCCCTCCCAAGTCAGCATTGTTGGAACCCTTGGGAGTTTCACCACACAGTGAAGGACCAGGTCCCTCAGAGTCAATCTTAGGGAAAGTGCACAAAAACAACATAGAAGTAAGAAATAATGATGGAAAAGTAAGATATAATATTTTAATATGGAAACCCAAGAAGGAGAAAACCATGGCTTGTCCTCACAAGCACCAAATAAGTCACCTATAATTAACCTCCTGATTAGATTCTTGATTTCAGCCTACCGCTAGGCTCCTTTTGCTTGTAGTAATTGTACTCCAATCGTATCTTGGTAACTCTATGAAGGACCCTCTCTAATGATTAACTCTAATCAGTCATAAGCTTAGGAAACTCTACCTAAGAACTTCACTCAACAAGATGGAACACTACTCATATAGCAGGAGTAGTTCAAATACAAATAAATACTCACTCAAGAACACTCACTTACTCATTAAGCATACTAAAAAGATAAAAACATGAGCAATGCTTGAGCAATCTTGAAATAGAGCTTTTGTTGCCTCACTTATGCAAAAACTATTTAATGAATAGACGTCTCTTTCATTTTATAGCTAAGTGATAATTAGGGATGATAGATAATTAGACAAGCTATCCTAATAGATACGAAATAGCACCTGCTAGTTTTTTATACAAGAGGACAAAACTGTGCAAACAACGTGTGCCAGCTAGACTATACCTTGCGCATCCATAGACCTGGTCCCTTACAGTTAGCTACTCATCATCCAAACTACATCTAGAAATTTTCCCCTTTTTTAATAATGAAAAACCAACCATTTAGCTTTGAGTATTAGTGCACATTCATCATATTTAATTAGTGTGATTACAACCTGAACATTAATGTTCCCCTATCATCGTGCTTCCTCCATCATACAACATAGGGACCTAGTACGCTATTGTCATTTGCACCTTTTATAGGGAAAGAAAAAACTATAATTTCTTTCCCCTATAATTATGCACATTTTATTAGTGCATTGGCACACTTTTCCCTATCACTATACCTTATCATCCACCTTATTATCCATTCAGTACATCACTTACTTTCCCCTACCAGCATGCACTATATAAGCAAATACACTGGAAACTGGTAACCTATTCCTTAAATATAAAGTTAGTAGTCCCCCTTTTGGCCTCATTGAGAAGGAATAATGTTAAACCAAGAGTAAATATAATTATAAGCTAATTAACTCATAGACAATAGGATAACACTAACATGAATAACAACTTAAAATAAAGAATACAAATGAGGCACACAAAACAAGATTCATTCATTCATAAAAGTCAGTACCAATGAAGTAAGCTAAAATATTCAACATAAGAATCAGCACATGAAACTGAATGGGGTTGATAAGAAAAAAGGGATAATAAGGTTCAGGTAGAGGGAAGCTTAGGGGGGGAAAGATATAATTAAAATCTCCATTATTGCACTTTTAGTAGCATGGGTGTCCAATAAGTGTTTGGTGAGTACCTTCACATTAATATTAAGTCCTTGAATTTCACCAGTCAGCTCTACCACTTTCATTTTGAGCTCTGTATTTTCTGCTTCTCTTTGTTCTACTACTCATTTTTCAACCATAGTTGTTCTCTTCTTGGGACCAGGTCCCTTATAATCTTTTTTTTTTTGTGATAGTCATGTTTTTCTGCCTAATTCTAATATGGATACCGGACTTTTACTAAAATAACCTAGTCTTCTTAGTAATATAAACTTTCTTTTTCTTTCTTTTGCAACCACAACAATTCCTGAATTCATGTCCTCCCATCCTTCAACTTCCATAAGTTTAATATTTTCATTTTCATTTACTACTGTACTTTTTATAGTCTTTCGTCTTTTCATGGTGAAAGTCTTGTCAGACTTCATGGCATCTTCCATTATTTTTTTTTAAGAACCTCTTGTAGAATAGGTTCTAGTCACTTTTACCTTAGAGTCTATTATTTTATCTTTTTTCTCTACTTTCCCTTAGTTTCTTCATAGTCTATTTCAGCGACACTTCATACTCATCCTCCTCATCTCCTTATTTGGTGGTGACAATATATAATTCCCTTATTTATTTCATCATTAACACCTACTTCTTGTTCTATTCCATCAACTAGGCTTTCTTTGGTGTCAAATGCAAGGAGGAGTTAGTTTTCAGCTACCCAGTTCTTATTTTTGGAAAAATCTATCTTTTTGACAAAAAATTCTTCACTGAATAGCTGAGAAAAAATATGGTTTGAATCTAAGTATGTAAGAGAGCCTGGTTCATGCAAATTTTTAGATGTATCAGCCTTTTTGAGTTCTTCAAACAACCTGGGGTCTGAGAATTTTCAGGTACTTTTGAACTTTTTGAGAAGTGGGCAATTTTAGTTTGAGAAACTTATAGTTTGATTGGTATCCCAAAACCTCGATTGCAATCCTATATTATGATTAGGTGAACATCACTTTCTGAGGTCGAGGAAGGTTCAGCTGGAACTGACTTATTTAGAGATTTCAAATTTTTTAAAGATGACTCGATCGATGATGTTTATTCAGTTTCTAGTTAGACACTCATGAAGATGCTATCTATGAGTTTTGTTGTTGAAGGATCAGAGTATTGAGAATGTTCAACCTATTTTTTAAAGCATTGTCTACCTCAAAACTTTTAGCTAGGTAAAAAGAACTAGAATCATTAGCCATTTGATTTTAAGCGTGAGAGAGATTAAATGGGAACAGTTGGGCTTGGACGGTTGTTAATAAAATAGGTCACTTTTTAAATGAAATGTCTAAACTTACTTAGTGTGACCCTTAATTTTGTAACAAGGAAATGACTTCTTTTGCAGAGGAGAAAATACACATGGCCTATCTAGAAAGCATTTTATGATTATTATTAGTGTCCTCTATAGGTACTAACCTGAGAGAGGGGATCGGATCCCTTTCTTTTGAGTGAATCTTTAAGTTTTTGCTTGTTCCCATTGGTGCATACCTGCAAGGGTATAGTACTGGATTAGACTCATATGCACCTATTTTACCACATAGACCTATCTCTTAAGCATATCCAATTTTTAGTGGAAACACTAAATCAGAAGATAGGTCAGGTTGATTAGATCACTCCCGCTTTAGCCTTTGGCCTCTATACACCCTTCTTATTCCACAGTCTGTGCTCAATGTATGTCAGAGGATCAGGTCCAAGACTTGTCTTTTTTAAACTATTAAAGCTTCTTCTTAAGAGATGAGTTTCCTAGGAACACGGTCCCTGAGGATTTTGACATGACCCTTTCTTGTTAATCTTCAACTTATGTAGAGAGTAATGATTGACACTTTGAATCATCATCATTCTCATCTGAATTCTTCATCCTTTTGCCTTTTTATCTTCAACAACATCACCCCTTTTTCTTTAATCTACTGGATTCCAATCTTTTTATTTTCCAGAGATTTCTCACTAAGATAAACCAAGGATCAGGTCCTAAAGATCAATTTCTCAAAGTAAGACACCTTCACTAGAAGTCACTTGAGAGAGAACATAGTCAAAATGTCAAAAATTAAGCCTTTCTCATACATTATAACAGAACAACTCCCGGCTACAATCCCCTCTTTCAAAACCTATACTAATAGTCAATTGTTGGATTTGGGAACCCACTTAAGCCTAAGTTCCCAGTTGGAAAACAATGGTGTAATCATATCCTTCTTAGTCCATCTTAGTTGAGAATTCCTTTTTATATTTCTCAAGGGCTTGAAACACTTAGGATATGAATTCTCCTCTCGAATATATTTGATACCATTCATTTTTTCTCTAGTCCAATTTTGATAATTTTCCTTCAGGTATCCATCTCTTCCACAGTTAGTGTACAAGACTTTATGGACTTTGTTTTTGACATTTTGAACAACCTTGTCTTGTGACCCAAAAGATTGAGCTTTGTATTGATACCCAAAGCCCTTACCATTATAGACTTCCTGGACAGTGAAATTAGAGCAGAGTTGTGAGGATGAAGTCCACTGAAAAGATTTTTTGAGTTCTTCCCTTAACCAGACCATGTCCCTTTGTAACATCTCTTTTCTCTAGAGCATAGTCATGAGATGGTTTTTAGAATTCTTCATCTTCTCTTCAAGATTAATTTGAAGTTATGATGCCTCTTTCTTCCTTTTTCTATCAGAATCATCTACTTTCATTAGTTGGATCACAAAACTCAGATTGTTAAATTTTAATTTAGCACACTGTTCTTCTATTTAAGAAATCTGTTGAGTTAAGCTAATTAATTAATTCTCCTGATTCTCTATCTTTTCTCCAAGACAACTTTTCTTTATACATAGCTTGCACACAATATCAATCAATACATTTGCTATCTTCCTAGCAGAATACTTTTCAAACTTCTTCTTAATATTAGAGATAGGTACCTCATTTTCTTATTTATTTTTAGTGTCTTCTATGAAGGAAAACAATGAATAAAAGGTCACTTTCTCATCATCCACTGCAAGCATGGAAATATTTTCAGACTTCTTACCTATATAAAATTCACTAGAGGAGTCACTCTAACCAGTTAATAGTTGTTTAACTACAAGATCAGCTAGAACCTGTCTTCTTTATTTTACAGGGACCTGGTCCTTGTTTCTTCCTTTGTCACCTCCTGTATTGTGATAATCCTGATGGTCCATTTTCGTGCATTGGACAATCCTCAACAAAGTGTTCAAGACTTCCATATCAGTGACAAACTTCTATAATGACTCCTTTTCTGCTACTTCTTCTACTTCTCTGGAACTTACCACTTTTTCTTATAGTTTTAACAATTCTTTTTTCTAGGTAGATAACATCAGGGTCGTCTTTATTTGTCCCTGATATTGAAGCTTTTAAAGCCATAGATTTCTCTTTTTTCACCTCTATCTTCTCATGACCTTGCTATTTTTAAGTTCAAGAGTTTTCAGCATCCCAATGAGTTCATCCATGGTGATATTTATTAAGTTCCTAGCCTCAGTGATAGCATCCACTTTACTTTCCCAGGATTTAGGAAGGAACCTAAGAATTTTTCTCAATTTTTTGTACAAGGGAATTACTTCACCTAAGCAGTGTAACTCATTAGAGATAGAAGTAAACCTAGTATACATCTCTTGAATTATCTCTCTTTTTTTCATGGTGAAGGTTTCATATTGGGTAGTCAGTATGTCAACTTGGGAATCCTTCACATCAGAGGTTCCTTCATGATTTGTATTCAAGCATTCCTAGGTTTCCTTAGCTATTTCACAAGATGAAATCCTATTGTATTCATCTGGTCCCATGCCACAGACAAGCTGTTTCTTTGCTTTGTAGTTTTTCTTAATTCTTTTTCTATCTTTATCATTGAACTCTCTCTTGCTTCTGATAACCATTTCTGTAACATCTCTTTCTTTGACTTCTTTTATAGGTACATGAGGACCATCAATAATAATGTTCATTAGCTCACTGTCCTCAATCATAATGAAGTCAAACATCCTTGTTTTCCACCACCCATAGTACTGTACATTAAATATAGGTGGTCTAGTGGTTGATTTACCTTCTTCTAGGTTAATTGTAAAAGCCATGCTAACCAAGGCACACTAGGTGTAAACCTTTTAGAGTGACCTTTCTCTGGTACCAATTATTGGAACCCTTAAGGGTAGCACCATACAGTAAGGGACCAGTTTTCTCAAAGTCAATCTCAGGTAAAGTGAACAAAAATAACCTGGAAGTAAGAAATAGTGCAAGAAGAGTAAAGATACAAGATTTTTATAGGGAAACATAGGAAGGGAAAAACCACATCTTGTTCTCACTAGCACAAAGAAAATTAACTATAATTACTCTCCTGCTTATAGTCTGAATTCAACCTGCCTCTAGGCCCCTTTTGCTTGTAGTAACTCTACTCCAAGCTCATCTTGATAACTATACCAAGGACCTTCCCTACTAATTAACTCTAATAATTCATAATCTTAGGCAACTCTACCTAGGATCTTTACTCAACAAGATGAAACACTACTCTTATAGCAATAGTAGTTCAACTACAAGTCAATCCTCACTCAAGAACACTCACTCACTCATTAAGCATACTACAAAGATAAGAACATGAGCAATGCTTTAGAAATCTTGAAATTGAGTTTTTGTTGACTCACTTCACTCTTTAGATTTATGCAAAAACTATTTAATGAAGAGGCATCTCTTTTCTTTTATAGATGAGTGATGATTAGGCCGGAAAGACCATTGGACAAGCTATCCTAATCAGTACAAAATAGCACTTGCAAGTTTGTTACATAAGAGGACAAAATTGTACAGATAATGCGTTCCAGTTGTACTGTACCTAGCACATTCAGGGACCTGATCCCTTACAGTTAGCTGCTCATCATCAAAACTATATATAGCAAACATATTATCTAAAGTTGTGGGGACCAGTTGACTCTAAATAAGAAACCACAAAAACTTCACCTTTAAAGTAGGTAAACCCTTCTTAATCACACCATGACACTCAATCCGAGGGGTCCCATCACCTAAAGGTGAAAAATAGCTGCCAATCTACCTAGCCATCTCAACACTCTCTTATCTATACTTATCCTATTGCATAATATATCAATCACGTATAACTCTCAGTCAATAGTCATACTCTGCTGTAGATACATGAGTGAAATAATCTTTACCAAAAATAACTTGATTTATAGTCTCTACTTACTGATCAACTCGAACCCCTCTCATAGTGTATAATCAAGTTATCGCTGCTCCATGTGTCTCATCAGTCTTGGAAATTTGAGCACAAGAGGAACTACTAAATCTTGGTATAATTCATTAAACTCATGTACCATAGCTGGGTTATAAGATTGAAGGGTCTCGTAATCCACTCTAACTTGTAACAATCTAAGGCATCTTACAACCATGGTACTCTGCTAAGTCCAGATAGATTAATTCAATGCTTCTCATAAATAAACCTTTTAGGTCATTTACCTTCTAAAATACGACTGTCTCTATCAAATATCTCCCAAATCCTCCCTACGCACCACCTAATATTTTCCCCATCAAAAGGTGCCTTCGAGGCATGTGTGGGTTTAGGGCTCTAATCCAGTTGTACCGGTGTATCATGGGAAGCCTTCTCTATGCCCTACTCAAATTAGGATACATATAATTGTTGTACATGTGTGGCAATACCCTTATCAGACTGAGGTACCGCTAATGACTCCTCCCATTTTTTATCCTCGAATGAATGGTTAGACTCTTGCTTAGGCTTGGGATCCTGAGCTACAACCTATGGAGTAGTCTCAGAATCATCCTAATCCTCATACTCATTATTATCACTTAGAGGAAGAGAGTGTTGGGGTGACATCCAAGCTGATTTAATCTTTGGTCGGGCTGCAACTACCTAATCAACCTGGTGCATCTGTCCTTGAGTAAATCTATATGTCACCCTACCTACTGCACTCTACTCCGATGAATCGTGTACTCCTCTACAGAACAACCTGGCTCAGGGAACTTACCCCAAATCCTAGTGTATCACCCTTCTTCTTCTTAGTATCTTTTGGTGCCATGTGTACTTAAAAACTAGTCGTTAGTTTCCAATGAAAATGAGAGATAACAAAAGTTAAGGAAAAATTCAAAAATTTGAAAAGTTCAAATATTTCCTCAATTTTCACATCCACATAACCTATTTAAAATCCCAACAATTCCAATGTGCAAACACCTATCAAGAATCATGATTTTTAAAGCAACCTAAACATGCTCAACTTGTGGTATTACTCTACTAATTCAAGTTCATTTATCGTTGGGGCCTACTATTAGAATTTAATTCTCAACAAGGCCTACATCCAGATTATAGGCTACTTCAAGGCTCCTACATACAAGAATGATAGATTCCATATATTTTTCATGGGGATACACATATAAAATTGTTTAAACAATAAATCAATCAATACATAACCATTAGGAGCTAAAAAATTACCTCTTTTATGATAATTCGAAAGTGAACAATGAAGAAGTCAAGAAAAACCAATATTGAAACTTGTTTTTAGTGTGTTTGAAAAATTTGGTATCCAAAAAAGTTTCAATTTATCCTTTACTTCAATGTGGAGTTAATTTATATTTTTAGAGGGAAGTTTGAATTTAAAGAGAAAATTAAAGTTTTGAGGATTTGAATAAGTTGGAATGAGGCTAATGATGTTTAAATATATATAGGGGCTATTTTAGGTCATCAATATGTGTTGGTAGGCCCATAATAGCCGCAGCAGCTACATGCACCTGCCACATGCGACCAGGCATAGGGCATATATGCAGGTCTAAAATATTTTGCCCGCTTCCTGCAATTCAAACTTAACATTTTTTTATATTTTTCCAGCTACTCATGGTCCCAAAACTTAAGTTTATGGTCCCAAAAGTATATATATGTACCAATGTCCATAATTTTTTATTCTCGTCCTCAAAAATTCATCATTTTAATTTAATGCTCAACTTACCTAGCCCGTGTAGGACTTGTGATTGTGAGGGGTTGGTCAAACAATCCCCTTAATTGTAAATCGATGAATGTTGCAATTTTACTATATCCTGAGTAATTCCAAGTACAAGAGATAAAAACCTAAAAGAAAAACACAACAAAAATGTGAACACTAACCAAGTGGGTTGCCTCCCACTCAGCGCTTGATTAAACATTGCGGTACGATATGGCTGTGTTGGTTACTCAGACTTCACCAATAAGCCAATGGGTTTCCTTCCATGCAGTGCATGATTTAACATCGTGGCAGGACGCAGGTATCTTGATTACTCAAAATTCATCAAGATACCCATAAGAGTACCCTTCAGGGTCATCAATAGAATAAATCACCAACACCACATTCATGTCGGTTAGCTTCTTTACTGATTTTCAGATGTTGAATGTCGCCTCCTCACCGTTGAATTCTCACATCAGCTCTTTTTTCTCTATGCCAACCATCGCTCTGCCTATGTCCATAAACAATCTCCTAATTTGATAGGCATCTTAGTGTCAACCTCACAGTCCATAATGACAAAGCTAAAAGGAAAGATAAAGTTATCAACTCTCACAATCATGTAAAACAAATTACCACAGGATTCTTCACCACACTATCCACCATCAACATACATATTGAGGTAAATTATGGATGGTTCCATCCTAATTACTTGAATAAGACCATGGCATCAAATTTATGTTGGCTCTTAAGTCACATAAGGAAACCCAATAATACATGGTATAGTGATTTATCTGAGGTCACCCTTTTTTTGAGCCAAAAACCTTATAGTGACTACACTATAGGGGTTCAAACCATAAACATACTCAATAGTACCTCCTTTTTTCTTTATGTCTAATTACTTCATAAACCTGGCATATCCAATCATATGCTCTAATGCCTCAAGAAGAGGAATATTCAAGGTCAATTTTCAACATCTCAATGAATCACTTGAATTTTCCTTTCTTTATTTTTTTCCTTCAATTGTTGAGGAAAAGATAGGGGCGGTCTTTGAATTTGTCTTATTTCCTAATCAACAATCAGACCCTTACCTTTTTATTTAGCACATGTATTACCACCACCTGTTGCCTATTCTGACTCCTCAATAGGTGTCACATTAGAAGTTGCTTCCATAATAAATAGTGGGGATCAATAGTAGTCATACCACTCCTTGTGGTAATGGAAAGAACACGACCATTATTTTTTGAATTTTGCATAGTTTTGCTCGGAAGAGTACTTGGCTTCTTCTAATTCAGAGTTGTTGACATCTTCCCGAATTAGTGGTCCAACTATTTGATAATAGTTGCATGAGATTCGACCTTTTGGTTCAACCATAAAATGTCAGCCTTAATTTCTCTAAGGATGATCTCCTAATTTTCTTGACCCTTTACTAGCTTAGTCACCATCTCTTCTATTATGATTTTGCATCACTTCTGCCAGGTGTAATGTACTAATCTCCCCCTTCTCTCTGCAGTTATCCTTCTTTATCTAGTCATAATATCACTCTCTATTATGGTCTCTGTATCTTTCATAGTAGTACCAACCATGGATTCCTTGCCCTTGGGCTCAGAAACTCGCCAACTGACAATTTGCTTTCTCCTTCAATTTTGACTCGTATATTCTGAAATTTGAACCTTATGTTGTTACTGCATTTACTTTCTCAAAAGATTCTACTTTAATCTACTTTTATAGGACCCCTAGATCAGTTCTTAGCAGCACAATCTCTTGCGCTAATGAATCATCAGCTACTTTTTGATTACAGGTGGCACTAATATCATATGTGCCATATCCTCTCTCAACCTCCCAAATTTTCCATCATCGATTAATGAGCGAGATATGGTCTAGCATTTTTTAAGCTACGTCATAGTATAGTCTCATAAAATTCCCTCAAGATGTGGTGTCTTTTATTTCTCTAAAGATGATGGTCAAGGTTCTATAGAATATCCGCAATAAGGTCGTCCCTGACATTCTATGATTGGGCACCATACATAGCTTCTTCTTAAACCTGAACCATACCTTGTACATAGATTCTAACTGCAGCTTCTTAAAATTATGTATCTTTCTTAAGCTACAATATATTATATAGAGGAAAGAACTGGTATAAGAATTGCCTAGACAACTCATTCCATGCAATGATAAAGCATCTTAGTAGTTCCCCTAGCCATAAAGATGCTTCTCTTGTAAGTGAGAAGGGGAACGACCTTATTCTAAGAATTTCCTAATTTACCCCTAGAATTGAATACAAAATGCAGAGCCCAATAAAATTTACAAGGTGCATATTTGCATCACCTTTAGGAAAAACCACAAATGCACTCTTTAGATTTAAGAGTTCCATCATTACACTCATGATGCCAAACTTGATACCTGGGGGTAAAATAGGAGAAATAATGGCTCCTATCTTAGTTGGCTCAACGTATCCCATATCTTCATCATCTTTATATAGTTTCACATACTGATATGCTGGGATCACTTAAAAGTGGGAACCTCTAGCTCTATTTTGATTTCCACCGAGTATTGCTTGACAGTCTACTTTTTGTCTTTGATCAGCTAGCTCTGCATCCATAGTTACCTGCTGACCTTTTTACATTACCCTACTATCATTTTTAGCTTGAGCTAAAAGATCACCAGTCTTTTAATCAATAAAATTTTGTACTCTTTTAGAAGTAGGGAGAGGTATAACATCACAAACCCCTTCAGGATTATTATCTCTTTTCTGCTCCACCATCCTACTAGGTGCATGTAGGATCCTCTCTGGATTCGGATTCACTAGGAGTAAGGGATTTCCTCTACTCTATATGTTAGGTAGACACAGAAAAATAACCAACTAAGAACAAAAACAAAAATAGAACCTAAAAACTGCAACAACTTCAATTCATAAATCAATATCGTATTCCCTAAAATGGTGCCAAAATTTGCTACATCCAAGATATACCTCTTTTTAGAAGATGATACGATCATTGCCAAATATAGTAACTTAATAGAGGCTGGGGTCTAATCCTTAGGGAGTACGTAGAACTATGTCTCTCAGCTGTTGTAATTAATGGGCAGAATTGGAAAAGTAAATTAGGGGAGCAGGGGGGGTTGAGTATCAATATCAAACTAGTAGCAACTATCAAATTTGGTTGTAATCAATGAACACTAGGATTGTGTTCCCCAAAGCTTCTCAACTTTGCAGGCTTATCGTGCCTTGTTCACCTAACTCGATACCTTGCATGCGGAATCGATAAGTTATGTAGCTTTTACAGTCTTCTGGACGAGCATAAGGATTTCACCCTTTACCTTTTGAGTTTCAGTATGTTTCCTTACTAACCCTTCTATTGATCCTAATTAACTATTATTTTTTGAGTCTCTAATTAGTAGATGAAATGTAATTATCTAGCATAGATAAACCTAGTAGCGTGGATCGATAATTAAACTCCAAATTATTGTTGTCATTATCTTTTCCTCGGCTCTTCTCCTCTTTTGAAATAAGTAGAAATATACTAGGTGGGATCCTAACATGTGAACCCAGTAAGAAATCTATTATAGCAAAGATATACAATGCATGCATGGGTATTGGTTCAAAACAATAAAAGCATTTCCCCTACTTTGTCAATCCGCTAGGGTTTCCACAGCCCTTGCTAAGGGTTTTAGTTGCTCATACTTGCAAAGTAATCAGCAATATTAATGATTAAAAGCATAACATGAAATCATAATAAGAAGAAGTAAAAACCAAGAACCATAACTGAATTAATCAGCCAAAGTCAATACAAGATAATTCCAATACTAAATTCAAATCTCAGAATCAAAATATTCTTGCAAGTATCTAGAGTTCATAACTTCTACTAAAAAATAGATAAAGGGTATTTATAGTACATGAGGAAGCCCTAAAACCAGAGCCCGAATGAAATAGGGGAAAAAAATCGGTGGCTACTTATGGTCCTTACATGCACCCTAGACTCGGGCACATGTGGCACATGCGACCTGCAGGGTTGGCGCATATAGTGACCACATATTCCTAGACCAAAAAATCTTGTAGATTAACTCTTGGGATTTTTTACTTTTGACACATGCTTTGCGCACATACGGTCCACGTGTGCTACATGCGGTCTGAATATTGACATCTCATGTGTAGGAAGTTATTTTTCAGCTCTTCTTCAATTCCTGCATATATTTTGGTCATGAATAATTCAAAAAATGTCCCAAATCTTAATTTCTTCCATAAGCAGCCAAAATAACCTTTATCATTATTTTCATGAATTTAGCATCGAAAAAATAATTTCCTGCAAAACATACCCAAAACGCATAATATCTAACAAAACAACCTCAGAAACTTGTATATTTTCCTTATTTTAAGCATCGAAAGTTCTACATTTCTATAGCACATCATTACCCCCCCCCCCCCCTCTAAATTATATATTTAGTAGCTTGAAGAGGTTGGATACATAATTCTTATGCTAGATTGGTATTTGGGAGTTAAAGATAGTTTCGATTCAACTCCAACATTTTATGATATGAGTTTTGATTCAAGTCTAACAAGTGATGATGATATGAGTTTCAGTTCAAGTTTGGAAAATGATGATGATATGAGTTTTGGATGATGATATGAGTTCTAGTTCAGGTCTAGCAAAAATTGATGATATGAGTTTCGGATTGAGACTTGCACTGAGAGGTTATTTATATTATCTTTATGATATCGGAAGATTTATGGTTATGATTTTGAGATATGGTTACTTGGTATGAATTTTTATTATTATCTCTCTTTGATTGTACCCTCTATTCTTATAAGGGCCCATATTAGGTTATTTATTTTTAGCACTTACTAGATTATAGGGGCTAGTTATATAGTATTAGTTGTTACATTCTTTAATATTATGGTTGTTTCAGTTATTTAATTACAATATTTGGAGCATTATTTTAGGTTTTTCTTTTTACCTTGACTTAGCTTTATTTATCTTGCATCTTTATGGTACTTATATTATTAATTAGCTCAGTCAACTAATATTACCTACTGGTGACTTGTGGCTTTGGTACTTATACTACACTTTGTATAATTTTTTGTGTGAATCTGAGTACGAGTTGCCAGTGTTGATGTTATGATCATGCTGACTATAATATGAAGACAGGTGAGCTCTCAGAGCTAGAGTTGACCCTTTTATTCTTCTACTTTTTTTTAGCCTTTCATTATTTAAGACTGATGTATATTTGACTACAATACTCATATCCTTTGTCACTAGCTCTTGTACCAACATTACTAGGTTGGAATGTTGGAATTTATACCATTTTCCTACCAAATTAGCTTATTGCTTTTAAATCTAGGGTATGGTTTGGCTTACCTACTAGTGGTATAATGTAGGTTCCATCATGACACAGAAATTGGGTCATGACAAATTTTTATTAGAGTTTTAGGTTCATCGGTATTGTTAGTATAAGAGCAAATATCTAGTAGAGTCCCACAGATCAGAATGATGTCTTTACTCTCTTCGCACATTTTATACTAAGAGTATGAGTTGGTTTCTAAGGATTTCTTTGGTTTCATCTTTTGCAAATGTCTAGGATGTGTGCTACTGCTACATGAGGTGAGGACCCTGAGTCCATAATTAGGGATCCTATCACAATTTGTTGATGAACTCAAGGTTGAGGACAATAATGATATACATTCCCAATAAGGCCCCAGGATAGGGGGCCTTCATCGAACCTTATCCCCGTACTTGCACCACAAATTCCTCCACCTCAGCATATGGTGGGCTAAGAAACTGCCTAGGCTCCATTGAGGATTATTTATTCTTCACTGCTCAAGGATTCATAGATTAGACCTTAGGATTATTTGGCGGTGCACTATCTAATGGTGCACAGTCTGCGAATCAAAGTATTATTGAGGCAGGGGCATAATTTGTAGTTATGACTACAAAATTTAAGTTCCCTCTTACATGGATGGTTTATCAGCCAATAGTTTCCCAGCCTGCTATGTCTATTAAGGAGTAGAAGATGTTGGGTAGGTTTTTGACATTGGCTCCACCTAGGTTTTCTAGTGCAATGGGCGAGGAAGTTTATGAGGTCTTGGTTGCTTGTAAGGATAGACTATAATTTGGATAGTTGAGACTCTTGGTGTAGATTACACTACTTATCAATTAGATTTGGCAGCTCAACACTGGGAGAGTTCATCTTGATTCTAGGCCAGCTAGATCTACCCCATTGACATGGACTTAGTTCTCCGATATCTTCCTAAAAGTATATGCTTCATAGCCTTAGAGATTATTTGGAGTATGATAATCAATTTTATGAGATGGCTAGGCATGCAATATCTATCTTACCGACCTAGTATGAGCAATTATGGCATATTATATGACAATCAACACTTTATCCCTACATTTCTACACAGATCTTGGTTACTATATATGGATCTATTTTTGAGATTTTTTATTATGCCCAGGTTATGAAGGAGATGCATCCCAATGCCTAAAGGAGTAATGATAAGAGGCTGCAATATCAGGGTAGTTTTAAAGGGAGTCATAGTAGCTTAAATTTGAAAGACAATGGTTTTTAGGGTAGGTAACCTCTGTGTCAGCCTTATCAACATTAGGTTCAATCTACCAGGCCCATTTATGTCGCACTTTATATTATCAATGGAAGCCTTTCTAGTTATAGTTGATCATTTTGTCCAAAGTAGTAGTTAGCATTTGAGGGATTAATCTATTGGGAATTATAGTTGTGGCAGTTATTCTAAGTAAGCTAGATCTTTTGGTTTCACTACAACCTCTGGGGCATGTTATAATTGTGGGGTCCTTGGCAATTTCTTGAGAGAGTGCCTCGATCATGGGGTAGTTATTCTAGCATCTTAGAGTATTTATCAAATTAAAGAAGTATCTCCCCCAGCTAGAGGTGGTATGCTTAGTTATTGGGGTAGTCCTGAGGGTGCTAGTGGAGGTCCTTAAGCAAGTAGTATAGGAGGTAGATCAGGAGCCTAGCTAGGTGGCCGGCATGGTCAGTTGTATGGTGTACTTGCTAGTCCCGAGGTAGTCTTTAGATAAGATTATTACAGGTAAAATTTTAGTATTCCATCACCTATATTTGGTTTTATTTGATCTAGGATCGACTTATTCTTATGTGTCTACTTATTGTACCTCACAGTTAGAGTTATCTTGGGATTCTTTATCTGTGTTGTTATGTGTAACTACTCTCATGGGTGATTCATTAGTAATGGATCAGGTTTATAAATTATGTGTTTTGACTATTAGAGAGTTTGATACTCGGGTCGATCTTATTATATTAGAAATGATGGATTTTAATATGATTCGGGCATGGGTTATTAATTCCTTTATCATGCGAACTTAGATTATTTTGAAAATCATTATCTTTGCCATGCCTGAAATACCCCTAGTTATGTGGTAGGGATCTATTAGCTGCAAGATGATGAAGAATATTTCATACATTCAGGCTAAGAGACTTATTTTTAGGGGTTATAAGTCTTATCTATGCTTATATTTGCGATGTTAGTGTGGAGAGTCCTTCTCTTGACTCTTCTCCTAAAGTCCATAAGTTTTCTAGTATTTTCCCTACTGATATACCTATTCTTCCTCCTAAGCATGATAATGAGCTTATTATTGATCTTAAGTTGTGTACCTAACCTATTTCTTTGGTACCTTATCATATGGCTCCTACTGAGCTTAAGCAACTGAATTCTTAGCTTTAGGATCTTCTCAGTAAGGGTTTTATTAGACTAAATGAAGCACCTTAGGGTGCTCTTTTCTTGTTCATCAAGAAGAAAGATAGTTTTTTGTATAGGTATATTCACTATCGACATCTCAATAAGGTGATGATGGAGAATAAGTTTCCTATGCCTCACATTGATAATTTATTTTACCAGCTTTAGGGTGAACCATTGTTCTCTAAGATTGACTTAAGGTCCATTTACCATTAGTTAAGGATTTGGGCTTGGGACATCCAAAAAAAAGTATTCAGGACTCGTTATAGTCATTACAAGTTCCTGGTAATGACTTTTGGGTTGACCAATACATCAACGACATTTATGAATTAGATGAACCATGTGTTTAGGCCATATTTAGATTGCTTCATAATTATGTTCATCGATGATATCCTTTTATATTCGAGGAGTATGGAGGAGATATGTAGTATTTGAGGATTGTGCACCAAACTTTGAGAAATCATAGGATTTTTGACAAATTCTCAAAGTGTGAGTTTTTGCTTGTGTCGGTGACATTCTTAGGAAATATGGTGTCTAAGGATGGTATTATTATGGATACAGCGAAGATTAAGGCTATTCATGATTGGGCCAAGCCTACATCTCTGTCTGAAGTTCATAGTGTTATTGGCTTGGTTGGTTACTATAGGAGATTTATTGAGGGTTTTGCTACTTTTGTAGCCTTTATGGAAAAATTGATCTAAAAGGAGGTTCCTTTTAAGTCATCCAAGGAGTATGTGTTGATCTTTAGAAAGATTAAGAGATTTCTCACTTCAGCTCCTATATTAGCTCTTTCTATTGAGGGTTAGTGATTCACTATGTATTGTAATGCTTTCGGTATTTGTTTTGGTTGTACGTTGATGCAATAGGGTAGAGTTATTGATTATGCATTGAGGCAGCTGAAGGTGCACGAGCATAATAACCCACTCATGATCTAGAGTTGGCAGCGATAGTTTTAAATCTTAGATTTAGATTCATTATCTTTAAGGAATGAATTATGAGATAAACATTGATCACCATAGTCTTCATAATCATATGACCTTGAGTGTGGTTAATTCTAGGCAGCACGGATAGATAGAGTTATGTAAGGATCATTCATTCTTAATCTAATATCATTCAGGCAAGGCAAGCATAATAGCAGATGCTTAAGCTGAAAGAAAGTGAGTGCAAAAAACCTGGATTCTATCACAGTTTCTCATAGGTCATTGGAATGGGACATCAAGTTCTTAGCCAACCTAATAGTGTGACTTGATATTTTTGACCTCAGGAAGATTCTTGCTAGTGTTTAGGTGAGGTCCACTTTATTTTAGCAAATTTAGAGTCACTAGTTCAAGGATATAAGACTTTATATCATATGTGATCAGGTGTTGAGTGGTGAGTCCAAGAGAGCTACCATAGACTCTGAGGGTGTTTTGAGATTTAATGGTTGCATGTTTGTTTTGAGGGTTAGAGACTTGATTTATTTGATATTGCGTGAGGCTCCCAGCTCTAGATAATCTATTTACCCTGGTATAACCAAGATTTAAAGAGATTTAAGGCACACTATTAGTAGAGTGGCATGATCATAGATATGGTAGACTTTATAGCTCACTGCCTATATTGTCAGCAGGTGAAGGACAAGCATCAGAGACCTGGTGGATTAATTTAGAGGTTTCCCATTCTTGAGTAGAAGTGGGAGTAGATCACTATAGATTTTGTTAGTAGTCTACCTTGCACTAATAATGGTTTTGATCGTATTTAGCTTATTATGGTTTGGTTTACCAAATTGGCACATTTTATTCTTATTCAGATGTCCTTACGCGTTGAGAGGTTAGCCTATATCTTTGTTCATGAGATAGTCTATGTGCATGGAGTGCCTATACCAATCACTTTAAATCGGGGTTCAGTGTTCACTTCTAGCTTTTGGAGATCTTTAAGGAGGATTTAGGTACTCAAGTGGATCATAGCACAACCTTCCACTCTGATACTAACAAGCAGTCAGAGAAGACTATTCAAATTCTTAAGAATATTCTCTAGGCTTGTGTTATGGAATTTGGAAGTCAATGGGAGTAATAGTAAAACACCCCAAGTCTTATACCCTTGCTAAATTTCCTTGATTTAGGAATTAATGGACTTGGTACGACTCAAGGGTACCAATCATACCCTTAAATATGACTTATAGGATGGATTGAGGGTTTAATTGTATGTTTGGTAGTGTGCTTGTCTTGGTTATTGACCAAGATATGATTCATTAAGATACAAGTCATATCCAAAGATACGAGTGGTGTAAGGCAAGTCGTATGTGCTTGTTTAAGTTGTCTTAAAGAATCTACCCAAGGTATGACTTGTTAGATAGATTGAGGGTTCAATTGTATGTTAGGTAGTGTGATTGTCTTGGCTACTGCCCAAGATAAGATTCATATCCAAAGATACGAGTGGTGTAGAAAAAGTCGTATGGTGCTTGTTTGAGTTGTCTTGTAGAATCTGCCCAAGGTATGATTAGTGGGTACAATTTGGTATACCACTCATACCCTTACATATAACTTAGGGAAGTTTGATTCATATAGAAATTAGTAGGTAGGGTCTTGGTAATGTCTTGGGTATGAGTTAGGGTACCACTCGTACCCTAGGATACGGATGGTATAGTAAGTCGTACCCCTGGACGTGGTTTGTTTTAATTTTAAGTCAAAGGTAGTTTGGACATTTCCTACTTAAAAGCCCCTAGGTTCCCACGTTATATAACCCTTGGTGGCCTTTCATAACACTTATTAAATGATGGAAACACTCCAAATACTCGCTCAAACTTACTCTTGAAGATTGGAGGCTAGGGTTTATTCATGTGTTCTTCAAAGGGCTCAAGAGTCATGTTTCTCTTTGAAATCTTCTTGTATAAGACATGTAATCCTTCCCTCATTGTTATTTCCAACTAAAGGCATGTGAATTGTGTTTTAAACATTGATTTATGAATCAAGAATGGTGGTTTTTGAAATATATATTGATGGTCTTGATGCATATATTTTGGTATTAGTTTAAACTAGAGAAAAGACATCTCCCCCCCCCCCCCCCCCCCGCGAACTTGTCCTCCAAACTCACTTTAGTACTTAAACTTAACGTCTATTTATTTACCCCCCTTAACATCTTTAAAGTGTATTTGTTTCACCCCTCAAAACTGAATACCACTCTCACAACGGAGAGTGGATTACACACACGCTATCTCAATGCCAAATCAGTGCCAGGTCATTGCCATGTAAGAAATTAGGATTTTTAAAAAAAATCCCACACACATACTATTTTTATGTATTTTTATTTTAAAAAGAAAAAAATATATATTT
Source organism: Capsicum annuum (assembly GCF_002878395.1). Classification (NCBI taxonomy): domain Eukaryota; kingdom Viridiplantae; phylum Streptophyta; class Magnoliopsida; order Solanales; family Solanaceae; genus Capsicum; species Capsicum annuum. The sequence goes on from NC_061111.1 coordinate 140,272,922, forward strand.
ACTATATATATATATGTACTATTTTAATATATATATATATATATAAATATTAAATAATATATATATATATATATATATATTAAATAAAAAATTCAACCCCCGCTCTTTTTCCCTTCCAGCCCTCCACTCCCTACCGCACCCCCTATTCTTTCTCCCCTTTCAGCCCCCTTCACTCACCATTCTTTCTCCCTTTTCAACCCCACCCCTACCTCACCCTTCTAGCCCCCCACCCCTTATTCTTTCTCCCTTCCAACCCCTACCCTCTCCTTATTCTTTCTTATTCAAACACAAAAATACTTTTATCAAGTTAAAATTAATTTTTTCAAATTTTCTTATTAACAAAAAAATTCAAAAGTAAAAGTCAAAAGAAATCTCATTGATGATAAGTGATTCAAAAACAAAATCATCAATTTAATTTAATTTTTATCTAAATTTTGAGGGAGTTGGATTGAAGGTTGAGATGGTGTTCAATGGATAAAATTATTTAATAGTGTTTTCATGTTTGTTCTTGGGTGGTGTTAATGGAGAAAAGTGAAAAAGAATTAAAGTGTTTTTCTTGGGTGTTGTTGTTAATGGAGGAAGTGAAAAAAATTAAAGGAAAGTGTTGTTCTTGGGTGGTGTTGTTAATGGTGGAAAGTGAAAATAATTAAAGGAAAGTGTTGTTTTTGGGTGGTGTTGTTAGTGGAGGAAAGTGAAAAAAATTTGAGGTTGTTAATGGAGGTTTGAGTGTCGGTTTTGATGATGATTTGAAGAAGAAGAAAAAAGTGTCTATTTTTTATTTTAATTTTAATTTTAATTTTAATTTTTTAAAAATTTTTTATTATATTTTAAATATAAGATTACTAAAATTAATTTTTTTAATAAATAAACGCGTCTTTTTTTCAAAAAAATGCCACTTCAGCTTTAGGAGTCAAATAAATACACCTTATAGATGTTAAGGGGGTAAATAAATAAAAGTTATGTTTAAGTGCTAAAGTGAGTTTGGAGGACAAGTTCAGGGAAGAAAAGATGTCTTTTCTCTTTAAACTATGTTTTTACATGTTATTGGTAATGGTTTGCATATGTTGGTACTTGTAGGTTATGGTTTAACAAATGTGTCTTAGGTAACCCTAATTATGGTGGTTTATGCAGTGGTTTTGGTCTTAGTAAAGGTTTTCCCCTCAACATGTTTGATAAAATGCCTAAAAGTATGTTTTCACTCTATTGATGAACTTTCATTGTAACTCTTGCATGGTTTGGTTTGGAAATGGAACCCTAAATGGATTTGAATGGTTTAAATAATATAAATGTTTTAAATGTTGCCATGGTCATAAATGGTTTGGAATAGTTTTAAATGGTGTACATGGTTTGGAAGTATAAAATGGTAAAGCCTTGGTGGCTATGAAATTGGTTATGCTTATGGGGTACATGGGAATCCCCCAAGTGGTTTAATATAGTCAATGGAAGGGTACATGGAATTCTTTAAACTTATATATGGTTGTCTATGGACAAAACATGCAACTATAATTAGTATGGCGATACCATTACTAATGGACTTGGTTAATAAATGGTTAATGGATTGGTTGGTTGTATGGTAATGGTTTTATTTTTCCAATAATGATAGGGTGTATAGTAAAGATTTGGAAGGTGGAGGTCCCTAGGGGACCAAAACTGGAAATTCATATTTACCGATGTGAGGTTAGTCTTAGTGACCGTGTGCATAATTTCACTCTTTTTATTTTGGAAGATATACTAGTCATCCCAGATTTTCTTCCCTGGTCATGTGACTTCACACATTGGGGTCCTTTTAGCAGGGGAACTGAGCCTATATAGCCCGTAGGTGGTTTAGGACGACAATTCCACACAACCTAGGTAAAGGTTTTAATGGCATACTAAACTCGATTCCCTTTCCCGGCATAGTTATATATGAATACATGTATGGTTGTATGCATTATTGATTCAGGCGGCTATATGCCCATGCTTTGTAGGGACCGACCATTCTACTTCTCCTACTTAGTGATCGAATTCAGGGAAAGTCAATGTTTGATTGAAGTGGTGAGCTTCCATAGTTAAGAAGCCATCTATTTCATGTCATGGTTTAGTTTACATATCTCATCTTTCATAAACTTTGGTTTTTGGCTATGGTCGGGGGCATGTCTCTGGACAATTGTGGACTTGGTTATGGTATTGGATTGGTCATGTTTCATATATATACATGCATTAGCTTATTATAATTGTTCTGGTTTATAGGTTTTGGCATTGAGTTGGTTGGTCATTGGGTGGTTGGACTTGGTTGGGTTGGTCTTGTATATAGACTTATCCTAGAATCACAACATGGTTGCATACACTATCTTTTTATATGTTTGGACTTTAGCCGACTCAAAGTATGTGCATGTTTCTTGGGTTGGGTAACGGGGGCGGTTCTTAGTCCTGGTTGGGCTTGGGATTGCCCATTATGATAAGGCCATAATTCGGGCCATGTTAAGTTGGTATTAGGGCTTTAGGGTTTGGTGTTATAGGGTGTCCACAAAGTCGTGTCTAGTGGAGTCTTGCTTATGGGTCTGTCGTGCACCATACTTATAATCAAGAGGCTACGAGGCATTTAGGAATGTTTCACTTTCTTGGTTATTCAACTTTTGGGCTATGTAGTCTAAGGTCTTAAAGTCTTCTCTGAATCATCCTTGGTTCAATCTTCGGATCATGTCTTCTCAATGATCTAATGTTCATGGAAACTCGCTTGTCCCACTCGAGGACAACATGAATGGATCAAGTCTAACTCATGAGGCACAGACCCGGCCAAGGGTTGCAACTTCTAGTTTTCTCTATAGAATCATATCGGTCTTTACTTACTCTATCTCAAAAGGTGATACTCATACTCGGTTACCTTAAAGAGAGGTTACCAATGCTAAGTTTTGTCATCCTAATAATATATTGAGGCAAATATTGATAACTCTATCATGCTAGTCTTGTCTTATTGGTATTGGAAAGAACGAGGTAAGGTTAGTAAATAGGCGAGGTAAGGGGGTCTTGGTCTCCTGAACACAAGGGAAGGCCAACGGTATGGCAGTAAATGGTCCAAAAAGAAAGATTTGGGTGAGTCCTAACTCCTATTTTGTATTTTGTGTTCCCTACCTGAATTCAATTAGGAGATAGGTGTTTTTAGATTGGTAAATTCTTCTAGGGCACAAGGTTCCCAATCGCGGGCTAATGGGGCCTATTCTGCATCATCCTATTTTCTTTATAAATTTTATGGTTGGTCGCTCCATGGTTGGTTGCAAGTGAGGAAGGAATCAGTATTTTGGTTGTGGTCAGTCAGGTCTCATGTAATGGGGATGTCCCATAAGGGTTATCACTTAGGCAAATAGAGTATTGGCAACTACCTCTAGGTCCGACAGTGGTCGGGATTATCTCAATGTTCTTACTATTTCTTGAGAGTTTGGGCATCTTTTGATGCTGATGTTGGTATGTTGAAAACTCCTTTCCTTATGGTATGTATAGTTTACTTGGTTTAGGGTCCCCTCTCATTTGTGGTTGTGTATTCCGGTCAAAAGGTTACTTCAGACTCTTTTGTTCTTCTGTTTCTACCCCGGTAGGTTACCCTGTAATTTCCAAAAGAGTCTATAAGGGGTATGTGGTCTCTATTGGTAGTAAAATGATCATGGTGGATTTGTGTGACTCGAATATGGTGGATTTTGATGTCATTCAGGGGAATGGATTGGTTGCACTCATGCTATTATTCATTTTATTATCAGATCCGTAAAGAAGGTTGCCTTTTAGGATCCCTGGTATGCCAGTTATGAAATAGGAGAATAATTTCATTTGGTTACCTAGTAGTTAAGGGAAAGATTTTATCTTGGAACTTGGAGATTAGTTTCAATAGGGATGTCCTTATCAATCGGTTTGCATTAAAGATCCTAACTTAAAAGTTCCTTCTTTTGTTTAGTTTCGGTGGTGGATAAATTTCCTGAGGTCTTTTTGACAACCCTCATCATGTCTTTCTAATTGGGAGGTTGGTTTGGAATTTGTCTTGTTTTGGACACGTGTCCAATTTCTATTCTTTCTTTATAGACTAGTTTTGGCTGGGTTAAAGGAACTTAAGAAAGAAATTTAGGGATCTCTTATATAAAGGTTCTCTTCATCTTAGTGTTTCTCTCTCGGGATGTTTTGTTCTTACATGCATAAGGGGAATAGTTTCTCCAAAAATGGATAGGTTGTTGGTTGGTGGATAAGAATTTGGAGTGTCCTTCTTGTTGAGAGGACCATACATGTATGTTCCATTCTATATAAGGTATTTTGATAGTATTGAATGGTGGTTGGTAGATCCTAGGATTTAACCTAGATGCTTGCTCTTAGTAAAGGGAGTATGTTAGCTCCGGAATAGCAATGCAGGAATTGTGGGGGGTATATTGGTAGGTCCGGGATCTAGTCATTAGATAGGTTAGATCATGGATCTTGCACGTATCTTTGTCCCTATAGCTGCATTTTATTATTGCATGAAATTGATTATTAAATTCATGGTTTTGAATGTGGGTTTTGGCATAACTGAAGGCTTTGACATGATTACTCATTTAATTGATTTTCCATAGATTATGATGCATTATTCATGCTTTGTTTATGTTTATGAACATTGCGGGACTCATGGGAATGTTAAATGGAATTTGGGGTACTATGAATTCCCCAATTACTTGGTTCTGGTCTTGGAAATTTTATGCCTTTAAACTATTTGTGAAATTGTTGTTGAATATAATTTTGTCATATGGTTTGCCTATTCTTAAATCTTTGCATTGAATAAATGATTAAAGGAACAAGAATTTGTTTTGGTCGGATTCAAATTATTTTTATAAAGGCCTTGGTTGCCATGTTTTGATTTTGAATGGTTTTGGTATAACTGGAAACCTTAGAGTCAATTGGGTCTTATAGTTTTTGCATGTCTATGCAAGGCTATTGGTAGCATTTGGTTGAATGAGGTTTTGGGTCTAGGAGAACCAAGTGCCCCTGATATACGTCTTTGGTTATACCATTAGGATGGAGGATTGTATTTGTAGATGTGATGGGATGAGGGTTGGTGGTTAATCTTAAATATCATTCTAGCGGTGGACTTCAAGGGAAGGATGGGGTAGCATACTCTGATGATACTCTTCTGTAATGCCCCGAATCTGGTACCCGAAATGCTACACGGTGCTCATGAACCCGAAGGACCATAAACTAACTCATGACTGATATTTGTACCTGTATACTGCCTAATATACCATGAAATGCGGAAACATGAACTGAATGGCCATAAGGTCAAGGCGTACAACCAGTTGTGACCATTTCCAAGGTTTAAAGTGGCACCCTTTTGAGGTGGTGGTGGGGCAGAAGAATTAGCCTGTGACTTGGCTCCACCAACATTACCCTTTGCTGCCGGACATTCTCTCTGGATATGGCCTATTTGGCCGCACGAATAACACACCATAGCACCAAACTAACATCTCCCTGGATGATTCTTCCCACATTTCTCACAGCACAGGTATGTCCGAGAGTTCAGAGCTAAACTTCCTTGAGACTGTGAACCCTGCATCCTCGGCCCCTACCTATACTAAAAATCCTTAGTATGCTATTTGGCTGGGGATCTGGTCACCGGGGCACTGGCTGCAGACTATGCATTACCCCAATTCTTTTTCTTCTACCATTTGTTACCCTAATTCCCACTCTGCTGCAGACTGTAGCTCTGGTCTACTATTTTGGCTCTCTTTGCCTGTCTATCCTCTTTAGATTCATCAATTTTATTTTTCTTTTCCTCAACTTGTTGGATGTGGACTGATAGTCTGGCAAAATCTATGTCCCAGTTCAACATTGCTCCCTGACATTCAAGCACTAAGTCATCTAAAAGGCCGGATGCAAATTTTCTCATTCGGGCTCTCATGTTACTAGTTATCTCTAGAGTATAACGGGCTATTTGGTTGAACCTCATGTACTCCTGGATACTCATCTTACCCTGCTTTAGATTCATAAAATATTTGACTTTGGCCTCTTTTAGCTCAAGAGGAAAGAGTCGATCAAGGAAGTTTTCCACGAACTCGGCCCAAACTGTGGGCTCAGCATGCTCACTCTTTGAATCTTCCCACTCGTTATACCATTGGTTCGCTACATCCTTGAGCTGGTAAGCTGCTAACTCAGCCCCCTCTACCTCATCTACATTCATCACCTTAAAGATCTTCTCCATCTTATCCACAAACTCCTATGGATCCTTTTCTACCTTGGTACCAGTAAACCTAGGTGGGTTCATCCTCATGATCTGGCCCAATTTTGTAGTCTAGACGTAACAAATGCAGACCCAATATCTTCCAACTGTTGTGTCTGTATGGCTACCAACTAAGAAAGCATGTGAATGGACTGTCTGAATTCATCATTAGATACCTCTCTCTCGCGAGGATGAGTGTGGTTAGTCCCTATTCGAGGAGCTCTGGGTGCCCTAAGTTAGTTGGTCTGAGTAGGTGGGACTCCCGGAGTAGCATCAATCTCTGAAGTCTGAGTTCTATATTGGGTCCTCATCTCATGAGTGGGGCTGACCTGATCAGTCTGTGCATTCTGATTGATAGTACGACGGGGAGGCATGATTATTTTTCTGAAACACAAGAGATCATTGATTAGGGGGCAACTCATACTCTGAAGTACGAACTAAACCACAAAGAAGAGAAATATTCCTAAACGCCTAGTAGCTTCCTACTTATAAGTGTGGTGCGCTACACACCCATAAACAAGATTCTACCGAACGTGATTTCCCAGACACCCTGGGACCATTAACCTAGCTCTAATACTAAGTTTGTCACGACCCGAACTAGGGCTTGGCCTTGACGGACATCCTAAACTATGAAGCCTGAACGTCCTACTCTATCTGGTATTCATGCAAAACATTCATATAATAAGAGAATATACGGAAATACAATCTGATATGGAAAGATGGTCATTAACTCTGAGTTTCAAGACATGAGAATGAAAGTTACAATTCAAAACATCTGAATAAGATCAGACTCAGTCTGCGAAAGCTCTACAATATCTCAAAACTGTTCTGAAAACTGGGATAAGGCCCCTAGTAGACCAAACCAACGGAATAATATAATCTGAAATAACAGGCCTTCTGGAATAAACAATGCTTACTACTGAACGGATCACTTCTCTCTGGAATACTCTCCTGATTAGCTGGTCCCTTGGACTAAGCCTCTGATCCTGGGAGGTAGGGAGTCAATACATATCTATTGGTAGACAAAGTAGATCCAAAATACTAATTTATATTCAACATATATGAGAGCAATTTAAAATAGGTCATAAACATATCATATAGTAAGAAATCTCATCGGCATTTTTGAAAGACTCTATAAAATCATCTCAACTCTGTGACACTCTTCGTTTTACGTCTGCGCTAGGTGGTATACCCAACAACTCTGAAATTCCAAGGGCTACATGGAATCCATCATTGACTCAGCGGGAAAGCCTCCAACCCAAGTGTGCCACAAGGGTTGGATTCTCTAACTCTGCTATGCCACACGGCCATCGCCAGCATAAAATAATATACATGGATTGGCAAATCACAGTTTTAGGCTAAGAGTTACTTAAACTAAATCCCTCTTCGGGTAACCACCGAACCCTTTTTAAGCCAATTTTTAACTCTTTAAAGCATGCATTCTCTGAAAATATATTCTGAAAACATACTCTGTTATGGCATATATGTTTATGGTATTGTCATACTATTGACCTGCAAGTCACGTCTCTAAGCCATTAATAGCATATAATAATATCTGTCTTTAAAACATAAGTTTGGGACCTCCATATCAATAAATTAATTCAAAGAAACTCTATCTCAAACCTCATGTAAACACATGCAACACACTCTCTTTGACAAGCATTTCAATAATACAAGGTGGTCATGTCAAATTTCTCAATCACGTGCAAATCTTTCTCATTTAAAAAAAGGGTGTAATTATATCAAAAATCTCACTTTTATCATCTCTAAATTATGCTCAAACACTAAGGTATTGAGAAAACTAGTTTCAAAACCATAAATCATGCATTTCAAATCTTTCACAATATGCTCATAAACTTGAATTTATCATAAGTGAGGGACTTCATAATCTGCGCTCTCAAACAAATCTTAAATTTCAATTTCATATATATACATATAATTGTAAATCAATTTAAGGGGATGAGGCCTAAAGGCCAAAACAACAATATCAATAACATGCATAAAACATAATAAAAATCATGAATTTCAAACCCCTTTTATAATCTTTAAATCATAATTGAGTGTTTCAACAAGCCTATGCATTTTTAGGATAAACCCCACATACCTTAATTTATAAATTTGATGGGTGATTCTTAAAGCCTACTATTTGGGGATTCCAAATCTTCAATCAATCTTGCAAACCCACGGTTAAATCTTGAGTTATTTGGGTTTTAGTTTGAAATCCTAGAGAGTGTTCTTGAGTAATTTGGATGATTGTGAATCTATTCTGGTGTCTTTGGGATTAAATCCCATGTTTAGGCCAATAAGGGGGTAAAAAATACCCAATATACCCTTAATGAGATGGAATAAAAATATAACTGGGAGCCCAATTTCATGGGCCACCGTAACGCGCCACATTCGCGGTGGCTTACTAGAAATTGATGAGTGGGATTCTTAAGGTCGTCGCGATGCGGAGCCACTGCGTTGTCCCATGGGTTGGGACCTAAAACTTCAGCATGACACACCACAATCGCGCTATGCTACTGGAATTTGACAATTTCTAAATAGGCCCCCTTCGCGACGCGCCAAGTACCAAAATGATGGTATTTTTATGACTATAACTTATATTAGCCATAAATTCTTGCCTAGGCATCGGATTTGGGCAAATCTTATATCGATGAAAAGCTCATTCAATTTCTCACATGATAAAAATTCAAAATTAGGGAAATTATATATAATTTAAACTTTACCCACTTTGGAAGTCAAAAATAAAACTAAGTTTCTTTTACACAATCCTAGTCGTTTAACTCTAAGAGCATATTACCACGAGCTAACGCATGGACGATTTTTGTGGGGAGTTACACCTTTGGTCTCATGAATGCCCCAATAGCCTTCATGGACTTGATGAACCAAGTGCTCAAGCAGTACGTGGACATGTTTTTCATAGTCTTCATTGATGACATTCTTGGCTACTCTCATAATGAAAATGATCATGCAGACCACCTTAGAATAGTGTTGTAGACTCTTAGAGCCCATCGGTTGTTCACCAAATTTAGTAAGTGCAAATTTTGGCATAGATCAGTAGCTTTTCTTGTTCATATTATTTCTAGTGATGGCATTAGATTTGATTCTCAAAAGATTAAAGTGGTGAGAAACTGGTCCAAACCCATCTCTCCATTAGATATCAGGAGGTTCTTAGGTTTAGCAGGCTATTACCGATAATTTGTTGAAGGGTTTTCGTCAATTGCATTCCCTATGCCCAAATTAACTCAAAAGAAAGTTAAGATTTAGTTGTCGTATTCTTGTGAGGGGAGTTTTCATGAGTTGAAGACTCAACTTATCACAACCCCAGTTTTGACATTGCCAGATGGTTCTGATGGTTTTGTTGTGTACTGTGATGCTTCTAGAGTTAGGTTAGGATATGTTTTGATGCAGAGGAGTAAAGTTGTGGCCTATGCCTTTAGAAAGCTCAATCTCTATGAAAAGAATTATCCCACCCATGATTTTGAGTTAGCAGTTGTTGTGTTTGCCTTAAGGATTTGGAGGCACTATTTGTATGGGGTGCATGTTGATGTGTTCACAGATCTCAAGAGCTTGCAGTATGTGTTTTAATAGAAGAATTTGAATCTGCATCAGGGGAGATTATTATAATTGTTGAAATATTATTATATGAGCATTTCGTATCACTCGGGAAAGGCTAATGTAGTGGCAGATTCCCTAAGTAGATTGTCTATGGGTAGCGTTGCTCATGTTGATGATGACAAAAAGAAGTTAGTTAGAGAAGTTCATCAGCTTGCCAGTTTATGTGTTTGTTTGGTTGATTCATCTGAAGGTAGTGTTTGGGTTCAGAATAGTTTGGAATCTTCTTTGATTGTTAAAGTGAAAGAAAAGAAGATAGGAATCCTAGCCTTTTGAAGTTGACAGAGTCAGTCAGATATCAGAAAGTAGAGGTTTTCTCCCAAGTAGGGGTGGGCATGGTATGGTACGGTATGGTATTTTAAACTTTTGTACGGTAACTTAGGTTTTTGGTACCTTAAAGAACAATACCATTACCATACCAAATTAGTTTGGTATGGTTTGGTATTTTTAAATTCGGTTTTGGTAGTTAACGGTATGGTAATTTGATAACCATACTTTATTTGATTTCTAATTACATATAATCATATAAAGAAACTATAACTTTAAATTTTAAAAACGTCTCAATCATGTTAGGCTAACAACTATCTTTGTTAATAAATTACACAAAAATAACATTTCAATCACGATTGAATAGTCCGAGATGCAAACTCTGAACAACAGTACCTAAACTTAAGCATAGTACTCCTATATAATAAGCTTTCCAAAAAATTTATTTCTGAATAAAAGCTACTTTTGTGTTCAATAGGCTAATGGATGGTATATAAATATATTTAATAATCTTAGATATAATATATATATATATATGAGTTTTATATGTTATTAAAAAACTTCAATGAAGTATATGTTATTTTGGTATTTTTTCCATAAATACTAAATACCGTACCAAATACCAAAATAATTTAAAATTCCTACTAAATACCATAACATCTATACCGCGATATAAAAAATTTCAGTTTTGGTCTGGTATTCGGTATATACCATAACATGCCCACCCTTACTTCCAAGGGGGAGATGGTGTACTGTGTTGCCATGGTAGATTTTGTGTGACGTATTTTGATGAGTTGAGACAGCAAATTTTTGCAAGAGCGCATAGTGCGCGTTACTCGATTCATCTGGGGGCATGAAGATATGCTGCGATCTATAGAAAATCTATTGGTGGAGTGGGATGAAGAGAGATATTGCAGAGTTTATGGCTATATTATCCACTTGTCAGCAAGTTAAGATTGAGCATCAGAAGCCTAGTGGGTCTATGCAGGAGTTCAATATTCCCACTTTTAAGTGGGAGTTAGTGAACATAGATATTATGATGGGTTTGCCTTGTACTAGTCAGCAACATGATTAGATTTGGGTTATTGTAGATAGGATGACCAAATCAGCCCATTTCTTGCCAGTCCATACTTCTTATTCAGCTGAGGACTATGCCAAGCTCTATATCATAAAGTTGGTTAGGTTGCATGGTGTTCCATTGTCCATCTTCTCAGACAGAGGTAGTCAATTCACGTTTTATTTTTAGAACATTTTTTAGAAGGGTCTTGGTACCCAAGTTTACCTTAGTACAGCTTTCCACCCTTAGAAAGATGGTCAGGCATAGAGAACCATTCAAACCCTTAAAGATATGTTGAGAGCATGTGTGGTCTACTTTAAGGGCAGTTGGGATGACCATTTTCCTTTGATTGAATTCGCGTATAATAATAGCTATCATTCCAGTATTTAGATGGCTCCGTTTGATAATCTATATGGAAAGATATATAGATCTCCAATTTGTTGCTTTAAGGTGGGAGAAACTACTTTGATAGGACCCGACTTGGTGTTTGATGCATTAGAGAAAGTACAATTAATTAGGGAGAGGCTTAAGGTAGCCTAGAACTGATAGAAATTGTATGTAGATGTGAGAAATAAATATCTTGAGTTTGAGATTGGTGATTTCATATACTTGAAAATCTCTCCCATGAAGGAAGTGAAAAGGTTTGGTAAGAAGGAGAATCTTAGTCCCCGATATATTGGTCCTTATAGAATTTTGAGCCATTTCAGAAAGGTGGCTTATGAGCTTAAGTTTCCTGCAGACTTAGTATCAGTGCACATAGTATTCCATATCTCCATGTTGAAGAACTGTATTGGAGAACCATCAGTTGTCTTTTCCTTAGAAAGTGTAGATATTCAGAAAAATCTTTCTTATGAAGAAATTCCAGTCAAAATCCTTGATCGACAAATTCATAGACTAAGGAACAAATAACACCCCTAGTCAAAGCTCTTTGGTGGAATAAGTCCTTTGAGGGTGCCACTTGGGAAGCAGAAGCAGATACGCGCACAAAGAACCTTTATTTTTTCTCCACAAACTCAGACTCATCTTCAGGTAACAATCTTCTTAGAATTTCTCATTCCCTTGCTTAGTTTCAGCTGCATAACATTCTCATGTCAGTCATCCATTTACAGAACTAGTTCAGTAATGAATCATGTTTCAGACTCAGTCATGTAATCACGTATATTCAGCATCTAATCTCAGTTCCTCAGTATTTTTAGCTTAACCAGTCTCATTCATGGACAAATGTTCCCAAGGGGGAGATATTGTAATACCCCAAAAATCTAAACCAATGTTAGCGTCATGTTTCAAGATCATGCATAGTACATTATGGTTCCTTGGTAGTTTTATGAGATAGTTTGATGTATATTAAGGTCTCAATAACTCCCAACTATTAGATGAATCAAAATAATCCTTAATGATTGAATCTTTGTATAAGAATGTTTCTTTATTCAACTTCAAATGAGTATATATTTTTCTCTACTTAGATAATAGGAAATTAAATTCGTTTTCCAACGATACCAATTTTTCCCAAATCTGATACTCAGGTGAGAAGTTATGGCACTTTTAGTGCAAAATAGTAGCCCAACACGATAAGGTCGCGTTGCGGTGATGGCCAAATTCACGTTTGTTATTTTTCAGTGTGCCACCGTGATAAGCACTGCATTTCGCCAATGTGCCGTTTTGCAATTGTCCTATTTCTAGTGTAGCACCCCAATTGGCCCGCATTGCGGTGGAGTTCCAGTTCACGATCATCCATTTTCCAGTGATGCACTGTGATGGCACCGCGTCACAACAAGGTGCAATTTTACACTCATCCTTGGACCACACTTACAGTGAAATTCCAGTGACTCACTGTGTTACCACCGCGTCGCAGTGATGGTCAAAATCAGAATTTTTGGTGCTGAAAATTCAATTTCTCACAGGGGCAGTTTGGTCTTTTTTCTATGACCTCACTCCATGAAAAACACGGGATTAAAGCCCTAATAGCCTATTAGGTCATTATTTTATTCAATTTCTCCCAAATCAAAAGTTGTCTCTTTCAAGAACAAATCCTAGTCCTCAAGATTCAAGGTCAAATCTCAAGAATTCACCATCAATCTCAGAAATTTATAAACCAAGGTATGTTAAATGTTCATTCATGGGTCCCTTTCATCCATGGAGTCCAAGTATCCAAATTTAAATTTAAAGTTGTGATCTTTATAAGTTACCATGATTTGAAATTATGATTTTAACCATGAATCTTGGCTTTATACCATGCTTACATGAAATTCAAACCCCACATGTTTTAATATTGTTATTCACTAATTTAAATCATGATTAACTGTTATTGATGTTAAAATCATGCTATTACACCAAGTTTTATACTATTACCATGATTGACTTAAATTATGAATACCAAGTGTTTGATGAAATGCCTACAAGAGTGAATTGTGAATAATGCTTTCATATTATGTCCCCAAAGTTTGTACTATTTTACTATTACTGTTATCGAGTCCTGGGGGTTATGAATACCCGAAACCATAACTCTTTACTTAGTCTCAATATCTTCAGAATAGTTACAAAATATGTTATGAGTATTATTAGTTCAGTTAGTTGTCATAATTAGTTAAACTAAACTTAGAATAGTTCAGTATTTTGAGTCAGTTCAGTTGAGAGTAGGATTTGGCACAGAACAAACCCAGGGATGGGGGCTCACCTGCCAGTTGAGGGTGTGACCTTAGTGGCAGTCCCCGCATTCCAGAATAACGCAACCAGTGTAGGTTGAGATGTTAACCTACCAATTAAGGGTTGATCTCACATGGGTACCTACTAGTTGAGGGTAACGCTTAGTCCTTTGGGATAGCACTTTAGTGGATCTACACAGTCAGTGTTAGTACCCATGGTACGGTACTAAAACCCTTCTAACTGGGGTCCCAGGTTGGACCCAAATTGCTCATTGGGGCATGTCGGTTAGATGATAGCTCCCATAGTTTCAGTACAGACATTAAATCTGTGATTCAGTTTCAGATTGCTTGACCATAGCATATAGATATCTGTTATTCAGTTATCAGTATTTAGTATTTCAGATTTTATGCTTGGTCATCCATCTTCAGCACTTACAGTTTCCTTGTATTCTATTCAGAATGTCATGCTATATATATTCAGACAGTTATTACTTATGTTTATGAAACCATGTATATCAGCCTATCTCATGTAGCATACCAGTACATTCAAAGTACTGATCGTACACTCTTTTCATATGCTATAATGTATCATCTCATTAGTTCGGACGCTCAGTTCCCAAATCACGCATAGACTCCCCAGATTATGAGTCGTAGCAGTGGTGAGTCCTCATATTTTGAGGATAGATTATATTTACTATCATGATTTCAGTTCAGTAGTTTGTTAGAGTTAGTTGGGGCCTTTCCTACCAACCCTCACTCAGCCAGTTTAAAGGCTTTCAAATATTTCAGACAGTTAGTCAGTTCTCATATTTCAGTTGTCATTGTCAGATGTTTTATCAGTATTATCAGTTTTGCTTACAGATTTTATCAGATTTATTACTTAAAACCTTATGGAATTCCTCAGTTAAATTTTGCATATGATCTTTTTTATTAGCTTTATTCAGTGCTCATAGCAGGTACCAGCTCATGGGTAAGCTTGTGGTCCTTCGCGACTATAAGCACTGTGTGGCGCCCAGGGTGTACTCTCGGGGTGTTACATCATGGGTAACTGAATTTAGGGTGGTGGTGGTGGTTATTGAACAGCAATTGGGGTAACACCCTCCTCCCATCACTTTCATTCTCCGAGTCTACTTATATGCACTTGACTCTTCTGTCCCTGGCTCACCCTCAGATTTTACATTTTTTTTCATACTCACTATCCTCCAAAGATGACGCAGAGTGTGGAGACGAATTACTTGGTTTCTTTATTCTGACTGTCATTTTAGGAGCTATGACCATCTTCGTAGGTGTTTTCTTTGGTCTAGGTAGTGGCTCTCTGGGCTGAGATTTTTTGCATTAGATATTCCATAAGTTCACCACTTGAGTCATTTGTTTCCTCATTCATCATATCGTAATCAGACTTGGGAGACAACTTCTTCTTAGCGTTCTTCTTTAAGGAGACACTTTTTGGTGCCATAGTACCTATGGCATCCACTTATTAGTGATTACTACGAAAAGGAAAGAAAAACAAAGAAATTAAGTGTCAATATTCATGACACAACCCAAAATCAGGCCTTATCGATGGATATCTCGAGCCCAACAGGGACTGGAGATCGCCTTATTAACCTAACCTAACTATCACATCAATCCACAAGTGTCGGATGAACTCCAAACATATAACAAAATAGTGGAAACAGGACTAATAAGCATAACTTAAATGTTTAATCATTCCATTAATGTCAACATTCTAAACTAGCATACCCACGTCCACAATCATCCACAAAGCCTCTGCAAATCTGATGTCTATATTAGGTTGGGACATGCCCCCGACAATAGCTATAAACCAAGTTTTAAACAAGTTTATGACATAATATAGAAAGACCTTGAAATATATGCCTTCCGAAGTATGGAATATTACTATTTTAAATTCAAAACACAAACCACTCGAACACCTGGTCATTGCCAGGAAGAGAAGGAGAAACTCTGGCCCTTAGCATCTAGAGACGGTTAGTAGATAGAGCGCTACCATGTAAGTCAAGGGTTAGGATAAAATAAAGCAATTATTCAAAATCAATTCAAACCATCACAAGCAACCAAATCCATATACATAGGCATATAAGTAGATATATAGATACATCAAGTGTTGGGAAAGGGAACAAGGACTTAGCATGCATTTTAAGGCACCCAATCATAAACCATGAAATGGAGGACTCTAACCTCTCACTTGTATAGATTAGGAAGTTTAAAATTCCTTGTTATATTAATCAAGAAGACTATAACCTCAAGCCATCTTATTAATCAAGTGGACTCTAACCATAAGTCATTTTATTAAGCAAGTGGACTCTAACCACAAGCCATTTATTACACAAGTGGACTCTAACCATGAGCCTTATTTTAAAGAAAGTGGAATCTAACCACAAGCCATCATGCCCATTAATAGTCAAAATTGGGACTCTAACCCTTTGTCCTCGCATTCACATCCACTCAGTTCAACATTCAAGGACTCTAACCCAATTAGCTAATTCAATCCATCAAGGCTACAATTCAACACCATACATGACCACAAGGTCTTTATGAACCCTTTATCAATCTATGATTTTAATAGGCCACCTCCTTAGTTTCAACCACCATTCAATTCAAATTATGGTCATCAAGATCTTTACCAAACTATTTATTCTTCATTAGCATTCTTACACCAAGTTTTAGTTCAAACACAATTTAATTTCATGTTTAGGGACTCAAACCCCTTTTAACTAATCAAACCAACAAGGTTACCAATTAACTTATTACATGGCCAACAAGACCTTTACAAATTCATTTACCAATCATTCTTGCTCGTTATGCCATTTCCTTAGTTTGAAACACTATTAACATATAACTAGTTATTTCTCTTAGACGTTTTCAGAAACATCTTGAGGGCATACCTTTACCATGACTAAAACCCAAATAAAAACCATTAATATTTGGGTTACTCATGACCCATTTGTTAAACCACAATTAAAAAGCACCCACGTGTACAAACCATCACCAAAAGCATGAATAAACACAAGTTTAAACAAGGGAACATAATACTCAGCACTATGCATTAAAACCCTCAACATTTGTTTAGAAAACCACCATCAAGAATCAAAATAAATGGTTAAAACACATTATATTTGATATTAACAATAATGGAAAAGTCACATGCCTTATACAAGATGATTCACGGAAAGAAATTGACCCCTTTAGCCTCTAGATGAATACCTCTTGAAACACTAGCCTCCAACCTTGTTGAAGAAGTTTTGAGAGGATTTTGGAATATTTTGATCTTGTACAAGTGAATAATAAAGGTCCAAATAATGTTATAAGTCATGGGTCATAAGGGTTTAGAGGTGGGAATGTCTAAAATGTCCTCAGCTTAAAAGCTGAAAATTGAACCCAGGAGGGTACGACTAACCGTACCCTAGGATATGAGTGGAACCCTTACTCATATCCTAAATTTCCCTTGGAACCCCATACTAATCATCGTATGACCATACAAGACCAAGTTATACCCTAATATACGAGAAGTACCCTACAACTCGTACCCTAGGCAGAATGCACTAGATCAAGCTCAAGACACCATACGACTTGCCAACTTACGACTAGTACCCTAACATAAGACTAGGGAGAGGCCAAAAGGTACCTTGGATATAATATTATCAACCTAAATTGATCATAATATAAGTGGGTAGGCACTAGACCGTACCCTAACATACAAGAGGTATTCTCAAACTGTACCCTACCCAGAATCTTAAACTTAGAAAATTCTCTAAGGGTTTAAAGCTAAGGTATTTCAGTGCATGTTCGGTTCATGTGATTATTGGGGGTATGAGTCATATACATTGGTTATGACTCGTATGACTGAGTCGTAAGATAGACAAAAGGCAAATCAATAGTTATTGGTTAGATTATGAGTCCTCTTAACGAGTTGTAAGGTTAACTCACAACTCATTACCAATACTTATAAGATAACCAGAAATAATTTTTTCCATGAAAGTTTCCCCAGTCTTTACAAATTCTAGTTAGGGATTGTTTATGACTTGCATATTCAAGTTGTAACTATACCAAAACCTATAGACTTCTAATCTTTGTGTTATTAGTGGTTACGAGTCTCATAAAGATTCGTTACGTGTAGGTATGAGTCATTATGATCCTTGTATCTACTGCAACATAAGAGTTTAGCTTTGAGTTAGTTCTAATATACAATCCCACACTTCACATTTTTAACCCACTTCAATACCACCCCTTAATTTCTCCAAAACTCACATTTATGGTACAACATTCAAGTTCACTCCCAAATCATATTCAAACTCAACTTAGAAGCAATAGGGTTCAATTTTTCATACACACATATTTTTAACCTTAAGAAGCTCTAAAATCTCAACCCATATTCAGATTTATCTGGAATATAAAGTTGTTAAGTTCAAAAACATTCTTGGGTTGTTAAGATTTTAGATTACTCAATTTCAACACTTTTCTAGCTTAAATGCTTACAAATTGTGGAATTTTTGGAGGAATCAACTTCTTAGTGTATGTTTTGGAGTGGCTTCGTGTTTTTAGATCTCAAAAATCAGCAACAATGGAGGGAGTTTGTCGATTTTAATGCCGGGACCCTATTTGGGTACCCTTATTTTATTTAAAAGGTACGTATGGGTCAGGTTGACCCGTGACCCTTTACCTGGTAAGTCTAGTTACGAGTCATGCATACGAATCATAACCAATACTTATGGGTATTTTACTTCTTCCATAAAGACATGGAACTCTTACCTGGTTCTAGAGTCTATACGACTCAAGGTGACAAATCGTAACCATAGGTTACAACTTGTTCTGAGAGTCATAAGGACTCTAGAATCTTCTTACCTTGATATATTTCAAGTTCCAGGTCCTTACGAATCCTTCTCAAGAGTCGTGACATTTATATACGACTCATGAAGAGTTCGTATGACCTGAATTTTGGAACTTTTGGCTCTTTTTTGCAATCTTTAATCCTGCACACTGAACACACATATTATTCTATAAATTATTAAGTACAAAACATGGGTTGTCTCCTATACAATGCTTGATTTAGTGTCGGGGAATGACAAGGCTAAGTTGGATACTCAGACTTCAGCAACAAACCTCTTGGATTTCCTCCCATGTAGCGCTTGACTTAATATCGCAACATGATGCAATTGCCTTAGTTATTCAGACTTCACCAAGGTCGATCTCAAAAATCATCTTAAGTTCCTTAGTGTTAGCCATATAGTTCTTTAACCTTTGCCCTTTCATTTTGAATGAGGCTTCTCCATCATGCTTCAATTTTAAAGCACCGTATAGAAACACTTTTGTTACAATAAATGGACCATACCACCTAGACTTCAACTTACCTGGAAACAAGAGAAGTCTTGAGTTATAGATCAATACCTAATCACGTTTCTCAAATATCATTTTCTCAATTTTGTGATCATGATGCAGCTTCATCTTCTCTTTGTAAAGTGCATAACTTTCATAAAACTGGAGTCGGAATTCATCCAACTGATTCAACTTATTCATCCTTGACTTAGCTACATCCTGCCACTCAAAATTTATCTTCTTCAATGCCCATAGTGCTTTGTCCTCAAGTTCAATAGGCAAGTGACATGTTTTTCCATACACCAAATGAGAAGGAAAAGTACCTAAGGGAGACTTGAAACTTGTGCAGTAAGCCTATAATGCATTGTCTAGCTTTCTTGACTAATCATTTCTATTGGCATTAACTTTCTTTGCCAAAATAGACTTCATTTCTCTAATGGACACCTCAACATGTCCACTGGTTTGTGGATGCTCAGATGTTTCTACCTTGTGCTTCACTCCATACATCTCAAGTAGACTCTTGAATAGACGATTACAAAAATGTGACCCACCGTCACTAATGATTTCACATGGCATGCCAAATCAACAAAAGATATACTTTTTCAAGAAATCCATGACACTTTTTCCTTCATTATTGGGGAGTGTTATCACTTCCACCCACTTTGAAACATAATCAACTACCACAAGAATATAATTTATAACAAATGAGATCACAAAAGGTCCCATAAAGTCCACACACCACACATCAAATAATTCCAATTCTAAAATAGGGGTCATAGGTAGTTTATGGAGCCTAGAGATGTTACCTTAGTGTTGATATTGATCATAAGTTGAAGAAAAATCAAGAGAATCCTTGTAAATTATTGGTCAATAGTAACCACATTGCAAGATCTTGTGTGTTTGTGGGTTCCTCCATGGTGAGCCCCAACTAGTGAAGCATGAGAAGCTTCAAGGATGATCATCATATCCCCTCCAGGGATATATCTACGGATAACCTCATTAGGAAAGATTCAGAATAAGTAAGGCTCATCCCAGAAAAATTTTCTTAGCTCATGCATAAATTTCTTTCTCTGCTTGAAAGAAAGATTTTTTAGGACTAAATCACTTGCTAGATAATTTGCATAATTAGCAAACCATAGAATCAGTTCTTGAGAAGCGGCTAATATCTGATTATCTTGAAAAACTATCATTAATCTTGAGTCCATCTTCAACATTCTGCATAGCTTCTTCCTCAAGTCTAGACAAATGATCTGCAACTTGATTCTCAGTGTCTTTTTTGTCCTTGACCTCAAAATCAAACTCTTACAGAAAGAGAACCCACCTAATCAGTCTAGGCGCGTCTTTTTTGCCATTAAGTACCTTAATGTTACATGATCAGTATGTACAATTACCTTTGTCCGAATCAAATAAGACCAAAACTTTTCAATAGCAAAAACCACTACTAATAATGCTTATTTAGTAACTATGTAGTTCTTTTGAGTAGGGTTTAGTACCTTACTGGCATATTAGATGGGATGAAGGATCTTTTTTTTCGTTGGCCTAGTACAGCACCTAAGGCCACTCCACTTGCATCACACATAATATTAAATGGCAAGGACCAATCAGGGGACACGTTGATAGGAGTCATCATCAACTTCTCTTTCATACATTCAAAAGCCTTCAAACATGTTTCATCAAAATTTAACTTCACCTCTTTCTAAGGCACCATTCAAAGAGGATTGGACATCTTGGAGAAATCCTTAATGAATCGCCTGTAGAACCTAGTATGTCCTAAAAAGATCTAAATACCCTTCACAGAAATTGGTAAAGGTAATTTCTTGATTACTTCAATATTATCTCTAACTACCTCTATACCCCTTTTCAAAATCTTGTGCCCAAGTACAATACCTTATTTAACAATGAAATGGCATTTTTCCCAATTAAGTACCAACTTGGATTCCTCACATCTTCGAAGAGCATTTGCCAAGTGAACCAATCAGTCATCAAAAGAATCACCAACTACCAAAAAATAATCCATGAATACTTTGATAGTGTCTTCTACTATGTCAGAGAATATTGACATAATACATCTCTAAAAAGTATCTGGAGCATTACATAGCCTGAATAGCAGACGCCTAAATGCAAAGGTCCTATATTAACAAGTGAAGGTTGTTTTCTCTTGGTCTTCGGGCGCAATAGTTATTTGGTTGCAGCCTAAATACCCATCCAAAAAATAATACCACCCTCTGTCTTTAATTTTGTCAAGTATCTGGTCCATGAAGGGCATGGGGAAGTGGTCCTACTGGGTCCATGGATTCAGTTTCCTATAATTTATACACACTCTCCATCCTATGACTGGCCTCATTAGAACTAGCTCATTTTTCTCATTAGGCACAACAGTAATACCACCTTTCTTTGGTACATGTTATACCGAACTAACCTACTTACTATCAACAATGGGATACACTACATTAGTATCTAACCACTTGATTATCTCTTTCTTCACTACCTCATGCATAAGAGAATTAAGCTGACATTGATGTTTTATACTTGGAATACATTCTGGTTCAAGTTGGATTTTATGAGTGCAAAGACTAGGCTGGATACCCATAATATCTCCAATGGTCAAACCTATGGCCATCTTGAATCTTTGTAGCACTGATAATAAAGCTTCCACTTTTATTTGCATTAAGGTAGCTACAATGATTACCAATAAAGTGTTGTTAGCCCCTAAAAATACATATCACAAATAAGGAGGGAGGGCCTTTACCTCTAAGATAGGTAGCTCCATAATAGACGGGCTAGTAGGTGGAGTGGTTTTATTTTTTAAATCCAAGTCAAGCTTCTTTGGTGCAGAAGAATTACAACCACTCCCATAAAGTGGACATACCATCTCATCATAGTCGTAAATTTCATTATTATTAAAGTTCATAGCCACCACTATTAAAGCTTCAACACCTAGCCTTTGTTCAATAGGAATAGCCTCAGAACTATCATCCCAAATAGTCACTACATTAATATAATGGAATGAGTCCATCTCTTCATCAAACACATCAATCATAGATATCACCCTTAACTCATTCGGCATCCTCATAGACTTGCATATATTGAATAGCACCTTTTCATCGTTGAGTCTTACCATCAGATATCCTAACTCCAGATCGATCAGAATCCTTCCATAGGCAAGAATGATCTTCCTAAAATAATTGGAACTTGAAAGTCCACTTCATAGTCTAATATCACAAAATCAGCAAGGAAATATAATAGAAGCCACTTTAACCAATACATCATATAGAACGCCAACTGGTTTCTTTACCGTCTGATCTATCATCACTAGTCTCATGGTGGTTAGTTTGGGAATGCCCAAACCTAAATGCTTAAACATAGTTAGATGCATGAGGCTAATACTAGCTCTCAAATCACATTGTCTGAGTGATATTGAAAGACCTAATGGTATAAGGAATGGTGAAAGCATCAGGTTCCTCATTCTTCTCTACCAAGGATTTAGTAGTGACAGCGTTGCAGTGATGAATATTGTCAACTGGCTCATAACTGACTGACCATTTCTTGGTGATTAGATCCTTCATAAACTTTGCATAACCAGGCATTTGTTCTAATGCCTCTATAAGTGGAATATTGACAGACAGATCCCTTAACATAGATAAAAACTTTTGATACTTACCATCTTCTTTCTTCTTTTTCAACCTTTAAGGAAAAAGAGGGTGTGGAGTTGGAATAGTCTTAAAAATAGGCTCCTTAACCTTATTCTTTCCTTTGTTTTGCTCACTACTATTATCAACATCAGCATAATCATCTTCATTTATTAAATCGATCAAGGTGGGTGCGGTGGATATATGGTAGTTTTACCACTCTGAGTGGTAATGGCATGGTAATGACTATCAGTTTTTAGATTTACCACCATATTACTAGGAAGAGCACCAGGTTGTATTTGATTCAATATGGCCAATATTTGGTCATACTGCTTCTCTAGCTGATAGATTATGGTAGTATATTACTCAACTTTTTGATTCATCCCTGACAGGTCCACCTTAATTTCCTTAAGACAGCTCTTTTGACTTTGTTGTCCTTTGACTAGTTTTAACAACATTACCTTCATTCTAGACTTAGTATCCTGGCTACTTGGTGGGATATATTTGTCACTCTTCTCTTTGCTCATCTTTGCATCTCTAATCATCACTCAGTCTCTGCTCCTATCTTGATATTTATCATTTTAATAGTTATAACCTTGATTCCTTTGCCCTTGGGCTCAAAAATCTGCCAACTGATGATTAAGATACTTTGCTTCCTCTTCAGATTTTGTCTTGAGATTTCTAGAAGTTGAACTCAACACCCCTACTGCATTTACTTTCTCTGCAGTCATTATTGCGAATTATTTTGTAAGAAGCTCAGTGTTGATTCGAAGTTGTTCAACCTCTTGTGCTACTAAATCATGACCAACTCTATAATTATTAGCTACTCTAATAGCATATGTACCTGCACCATGCTCAGCATCTCTAGTATGCCAACTTAGATTGGTCACTGAAATATCATCTAGCATCTCTTGCGCATGTTCTATCAAAGACGCATAAATGCACCTCCCAAAATCATATCTACCATTGCTCTAGAACTAACATTCAATGACTAATAGATGATTTCCAACAAATTGGATCCTGTGATTAGGTGCCATGCTCAACTTCTTTTTTAACCTAAACCACTCCTCATATATGGATTCTATAGGTAGTTGTATGAAATTATAGATTTTATATTTCAACTATAACATCCTTGTAGAAGGGAAGAACCTATTCAAAAAATTTCTATGCAACTCATACCAAGTAGTTATTGAACCTCTTGGAAGTTCCCCTAACCATAGTGATGCTTCTCCAGTTAGCAAAAACAAGAACAACCTCAACCTTAAAGCTTCTTGGTTCACCCCCAAAATAGTATGCGACGTACAAATCCCAGTAAAATTAGCAAGATGTATGTTCTCATTATATGTTATTGATCCCAAAACACACCCTTAAATTTTAGCAATTGGATCATTGCACTAGTAATGCAAAATTTAACATTGAGTGGTAGAGCAGGAGAAGTCATGGCTCCTATCTCAGTAGGTTTAACATATCT